>NC_081558.1:144741321-144924489 GCF_022355385.1 Mustela nigripes | reverse complement strand
TTACATTCAGGGTAACTATTGAGAGATATGAATTTAGTGCCATTGTATTGCCTGTAAAGTGCCTGTTACTGTATATTGTCTCTGTTCCTTTCTGGTCTGTTACTTTTAGGCTCCCCTTTGCTTAGAGGACCCCTTTCTATGTTTCCTAGGGCTGCTTTAGTGTTTGCAAATTCTTTTAGTTTTGTTTGTCCTGGAAGCTTTTCATTCTCCTTCTATTTTCAATGACAGCCTAGATGGATATAGTATTCTTGGCTGTAAATTTTTCTCATTTTGTGCCCTGAATATAGTATGCCAGTCCTTTCTGGCCTGCCAGGTGTGTGTGTGTGTGTGTGTGTGTGTGTGTGTCTATATTTTAGACTGGTGAATAGAACAGAACCATACACTTGATTTTTGGTGTATTTTGGTCTGTTAGAGAAACTACCTCCCAATTTTTTAAAGAAAACTTTACATATATACAAAATAAAGGTAAACATGATGAAGGGGTGGAATATGACTGTATAAATGAAAATTTTAAAAGATTCCAGAAAAGGAATTGATAAGATAGGTAGTTCGTTGAAAAAGGAAAAAAAAAAAAAAAAAGAGGAGAGAAAGTGATCAGGTTGGAGACTACATCAAGGCATGCACTAGATTTGGGATATATTTTGACCTTTTAAAAGAACCTGTATCCCAAAATTTTAAAGTAAAAAAAACCCTGTATATATGCCAAAAATAAGGTTAAATACAATGAAGGGATAAATATGACTATAACAATGAAAATTTAAGAAGATTTTTAAGAAGGTATTAAAAAGATAAAAGAGTTAAAAAAACATTAAAATAGGAAAGAGGAAAATTTTTAAAATATAGAATAAGAAAAAAATAAAGTTAAAAAATTTAACTTTGAAATACTAATGGATCATGGGGAAAAAGCCATGAATTCTATGTTTTGCTTTCCCCTGGCTCTGGAGTTCTGTAGTTCTCATTGATCAGTAAACTTGGTCTTAGCTGGATGTTCTTGCTGATTTTCTGGGAGAGGAGCCTGTTGCAGTGACTCTCAAATATTTTTTCCTGAGGCGGAATTGTACCGCCCTTGCCAGGCACCAGACTAAGCAATCTGCTGGGATTTGGTCTTGGGCGCTTTAGTTCCCTGAAAACTTTCTATACAGCTGTGGAGGTTGAGAAGGAAAATGGAGACCTCCCAATCTCCCACCTTGTAGAAGTCAAGAACTCAGGGCCACACTCCTCAATGCACCCTCAGAGGAAAGCCATTAATCCCTCCCATCTCCCTGGTCTCCAGCCACACTCTGCAATCACCCAGCCTGTGACCAAGCGTTTCTATCTCTGGTGCATGGCCGCGTTTGGAGTCTCCAAACCCAGCTGATTCCTGCAGTGTGCTCCTAAGCTGCTCCTCCCAAAGGAGGGAAGTGAGTCTCCCTGGATATGCTGCTTATTGGGCCCCTGCTGGAAGAGCAGTGGCCTGTGCCAGGGATGACGGTTTAAGGTAATCCTGAGCTGAGAGCCCACTCCTGAGCTGAGAGCCCTCTCCTCAGCTCTGTGTCTACAGCTGGCTTCTCCACTTCAATACCTGGCAGCTCTGCTGCACTCAGACACCCTGGGTCTTTTTGTGACCCTGCAGGTCCTGAGACTATATTGTCCCCACCAGGCAACCACCCCAGCTTAACCTCTGGAGTGAGGTCCCTCAGTGGAGCAGACTTCTAAAAGTCCTGATTTTGTACTCCACTGCTCTACTGCTTCCTGGGAGCCAGCCCCTCCCACCACAGTCTATCTCATGAATGTTGCCTCAGATTCACTTCTCCACATGTCCTACCTTCCAGAAAGTGGTTGCTTTTCTGTCCTAGAATTGCTGCTCTTCTTCTCTTCTCTCTCCTGTTGAATTTGTAGCTGTTCAGAATGGTTTGATAACTATCTAGTTGAACTCTTGGGACTCAATGATAATTAGGTCTCCTACTCCTCTGCCATCTTGCTGCTCCCCCCTGTGTCATAGAATTATTAAAAATGTATAACTGCTCACTAAGTGATTTTAAAAGAGAGTAGTTTCAAGACTTAAGTGAATGGTACATTTTCATTTGAAATGAGACTGTGCTTTAGTGAGAGTTTGAATGTGGATGCCAAAGTATATTTCAGAGGTAGGAGATTATAAATAATTGTTGAAATCCTGCTTAACTGTTCAGATATTTTTGATAATAGAGTTGTTTCAAATTGGCTTTGGTCATTCCAGATGCCATAGTTGTCCAAACAGACCAAGCATTTTCAAACATCCACATCTCTGTTCATGCTCTGCCAGCTGTTTGAAATACTTTCCTTTCCAAAGTCTAGCTAGGGAAATCCTTCACCTCCTTACATTAATTCATTGAACTCAGAGCACAGTGTTTCCTGCAGCCTGCCCCCCCAATCCAATTTTAATATGTCTCAATTAGCTGTGGTTCTTAAAATGAGTACCATGTCATAATTGAATTGGTGACTTTTTTCTTAAGAGTATGTAAAATAATGGTTTATTTTATAAATGATGGTTATTTAGGTTTGATGAAATACAGTACATGAATGTAAACTGCCAGCGTGTTATCCAAATGGGAATGTGCAATAAGCAGTTAGAAATGATGAGGTCTCTGGAGAGGTGAGATGCAAAATACATTGACACATCTCAACATACCCCCAAATCTCAATGCATTATAGCATCAACCCTAAGGCCCAAACTACTAAGAGTTCATGTGAACTAAAAATTGATGATGAAGTAAATTAACAAAGATGGGTAACTATCACCAAAATTCAATTTCAGAACCTATTACCCCAGATAAATCTCTCAGGCCCCTTTGAAGACTACCCTTGCTCCCACCCTCAAGTTCTAGGTAATTACTGATATACTTTCTCTTATGTTTTTATTTTCTGGGTATTTCAAACAAGTGGAATAATAGAAAATGGGTCTTTTGCACCTGGTTTCTTTCATCTAGCATAATGTTTTTGAGGTTCATCTATATTGTAACATCTATCAGTAGTTTGTAACCTTTTTTTGCTGAATAAAAGGTGGGTCACATTTTGGGTGGGTCACATTTTGTTTACCCATTCTGGGTGGGTCACATTTTGTTTACCCATTCACTAGTTCGTGGGCAGTTGGAATGTTTCTACTTTTTTGTTATTAATTATGAGTAATGTACTAAGAACTTGCACATTTAAATCTTTGTGTGATATTTGTTTCCATTTTTCTTGGGTAGAGACAGAATAATTTCTTGATCAAACTATGGATTGTTGTCTCAAAACATCTTTGAAATTTTCTTTTTTACTTGGGGTTGTATTGAGACCTTGAGTTATATACCTAAAAATTAAAATACTAATGAGTATGTGAATATGAGAAGTGCAGCTAAAAGGCTGTTAAAATCTACTTGGCATCTGGTACAATTTACTGTCATTCACTGGTAACTACCTCCAGTATTCTTGTCTGGAATAAAAATGACATATACATTATATTTACTACTCTGCTAATACCATCAAAAAGCCTAGCAATTGTCATTTCCAGACTGTCTGCTGTGAGGTGATGTAGCAATCTAATTCTTTAAAACTGTGTCTTTGAATGTATCATTTCATTTCCTCCTTTTTTGTCCTTTTATGGTTGAAGGGCATTTCACATTTGAAAACTGATATTTAGATTGATTCTTAAAGGGACCAGGAGGAAAAAAATAATTTGTTTTAAAACCTTTCTAAATCCAGAAAATAAGATACTAGAGAATTTTCCCCATCTTGATTTGCTCTGTTTCCTGTCCTCTTACACTGCAGAGCAATGTAGAGCCTAATTTTACATTTGCACATTCTTGACAGCATCAATAGGGAAAATGTTATGACGACTATTAAAATAATATTAACAACAGCACTTCTCAGGACATTTCTGCTATAAATTGGTAGTGATTGATTAAAATTCAGAATGTGGTATTCATTTGTCCATTAATAAACTAGCCTTTTATTATTTCCAAAGATATTTATGTAGCATCTTCCATGTGCAAGGCACTAAGCTAGGTACCTAATGACAAATGTGAATAGCAGTTTAAATTGTACATGGTAAAGAAAGAAGCTGTTTAGTATGATTTTCCCAACTAATTTAAAGAAACTTAATTTTGCTTAGGAGAATAAATTTGCAACTTTTGGTTACTTGATTTAAAGATCTTTGGGTCTTCCCTTTGCCTCTTTGGTGGAATACCTTGGTGGGCATTTTTCCTGAATAACCTGTGGGTTTGGTAGTTAACAGCTTCTAAGGCCAGGAAAAAACACAATTGAGAACAAGAAGAATCATTTTCTAAGGTGAAAGGTCCAGGACCTCCAAGATGAGCTCTTTTGAACCCTACATCTCTTGTTGAAACCTAAAGAAAAAGATATAAATATTGCTCAAAAATAAAAATATGAGGTTAATTACAAATACTTCATACAGAGTAAAAAATATTGTGCTGTGTCCCACATATTTAAAATTCTTGCACATTTTCTCACACTATTGATATTGTACAAGACGTTTAGTGTTTGCTTAGGTTGGATGTGACACGATAGATCTTGAGTTAAAAATGACTACTTGCTTGGGTACCAGATTCCCCGATGAAGCATAATTTAATTTTTAAATTCAGACTTTGCTGAATCACAACAAGCACTCATCAGGTGACATCTATGGAGTGAAATTTCTTATAAATCAGAAAAAATGCTAGTCTAAATGTTGAGAAGAAAGCCTAGAAACTAATGATGCTATCATCTAAGAGCAAAGCCATTTTCAACATAGGTACATATCAAGTTATGCTTCAGACTTCTAATTTAAAGGGGTATGGAGTTGTCCAGTCACCTTACAAAGACAATCATACCATAGTGCATGATCTATATTTTCTACAGTGTGAATAAACATAATCCTGGTTAAACCACACCAAGATCACTCTTGTTTTCTCCTAGACTTTTCTTATGTAATATTAACAAACATCGAGTTCCATATTGTAATTCTCTGACCTATAATAAGAAATATATATTTGGCCTTTGTTCTTGTTCCTAGAACAGAACTTCTAAACCCTTGGAATTTCCTAAATGGTAAGAGTGATAAAGATGTCTTGATACCCAAAACAAGCCCCTTTCAACGAAATCATAGTTTAGGCTAATGAGGTGACTTTTGGAATACACCTAAGAATCTGGGTGGGTTGCCAGGGCCTTGATTAGGGGGTTGGAACTTTCAGTCCCACCTCCCTGACTTCCTTGGAGGGGAGAGGAGGTGGAGGTTGAATCAATCTCCAGTGGCCAATGATTTAATCAGTCATGTGTATGTAATGAAACCTCCAAAAAAACCCCAAAGGTTAAGGTTTGGAGAGCTTCTGGGTTGGTGTACAAATGGAGATTCAGGGACAATGGCCTGCCTAGAGATCATGGAAGCTCTGAGCCCCTTCCCACCTACCTGGGTCTATGCATCCCTACCATCTGGCTGTTCCTGAGTTACATCCTTTTGTAACAAACTGGTAATTGAATATGTATAATGTTTCTCTGAGTTCTGTGAGCCACTCTAGCAAATTAGTGGAACCCAAGGAAGAGGGGGCTTTGGGAGCCTCTGGTCTATAGCTAGTCGGCCAGAAGCACAAGTGACAACCTGGACTTAGAACTGGTGTGGGGACAGTCTTGTGGGACTGAGCCCTTAACCTAACCATTAGCCCTAGAACGGTTTTGGGATCTGATACTATCTCCAGGTAGTGTCAGAATTTAGTTAAATGACACCTGGCTGGTGTCACAGAAAATTGCTTGGGTGGTGTTAACAACATTGACAAACCCACACACACATGCACATACACACATCAGAAATATCAACTAATGCCAAATTAGTAAGTTCATTTTAAAGATTCTTTGTCAGTGTAACTTTTAAATAGAAAAAGTTTCATTCGGTATGGAAATATTAGAATGGAAATACAGCTGTTATGTTCATCATTTTCCGGGATTAGGATCAGAGAGATCTGAGTTCCATCAATACACCTCCACAACTGCAGGCCCACTGGAAGAAATGGGGGTTTTGAATACCAAAGGAAACAGGCCCTAAGGAACACTCAGCCTCCTGTTTGCTCCTGGTGCTACCCATATGCTGATGGTGGCCAGGTGGAGGATTTGGCTAGCCCAACTAATTGCTTCTATCTGGAGGAATAAGCAAATAGTGCAGTAATAGTGTACTACCCCTAGATACAAATTAAACCACACTAAAGTGCACTTAGAAGAAATTAACAAAGCTCCAGAATGGAAAGTGACTTTAAAAAATTCATTCTCTTTTTATTTCAATTTTACGATTAATGGGAAATGAATAAATGAAAAGACCAAGAAGAGAGAGGAAACAGTAAGGGATTATTACCACAACAAAAAGTCTTTATAGATACTATGTTTTAATGGGCTGAATAAAGGAGATGGAATTTTAATCATTTTCCTAGTTTTAAAGATTACTATTACTTTAAAAATTATTAGTTTGGAAATCCTCAGGCTAAACCAATATACTTTGTATTTCAAACTATAGAAATCACAAAATTTAATTTATTCTAATCAAAACAATGGTATAGCTGTTCTCTGTCCAGGTGGATGTGATGTGTGTGTGTTGTCTCAAGGCAGGTGATACAGAGTAAGAGGTGCTTACACTTGAAGTTAAAATCCTATTTCTATCAACTTTGATGTGTGAAAAATGGCACCCATTGGCACACCACTGGTGTGTATTTCACCAAATATAAGGGGAACAGAATAGATTTCTATATAGGGAAAAAGGCATTCCCCATTACACCAAATTCAGTTCTGTTTCCTTCTCCAAGTTTGGAAATATTATCTGGTCAGCTGAGTGGGTCAGCTAAAGATTATCACTGAATTATTCACTGAGAACTTACTCTGTGCCAGATGCAGAACTAACAACGTGGATTGCTTATATTGATTTTCATAATTGTTCTTTGAATTATCTCTATATTATACTTGAAGAAACTGGGACTTAGGAAAAAGTAACTGTCTAAGGTCACACAACTGGTCAGGAGCCAAGACTGGAATCAGAGATACCATGTCTATTTGTACTTGAAACAACAAGCAGGGAGAGTTATGTAGTCTGGAAAGGGATGAGTCATATGGGAAAGAAGTGTGCAAATTTAGATGTGACTTTGACAGACACTTCTACCTGCCTCCTGGTTGGCTCTTCTTCATGAGGAATTATGAATAAAACAATGTAGAAAGCTTCCTGTCAGAGCATTGAAGTAATTTTAATAGTTCTCATTTTCTTCCGCTAAACGGCATGGTATTAAGTGCTTTTCCCCAATTGGCATTCTTATAAATTATTATTATTTCTTCAGTTTTCTACCCAGGTGGCTGAGTTTTTTTGTTGCAAAATTAGTTCAGATGGTCTTACACAAAATTACATGAAATGTTGTTACACGTGCTTTATTGAAATGAAATATTTAACATTTAGTGAATTCCCGTGCCTCATTGGTAAGTCTAATCTATTCAGTATAATTTAAAAATAAATTTCATTCATGAGCCTCTTGTTTTCCTATTGTTTCCACATTTATTCAGTATTTTTTTAACTACTTATTGGGGGATTTAATGGTTTTCTGGATTACCCAGCAGTGGTCCAGAATGGCGACCAGAAAATTCAGTGGCCTCTGAGAGAATAAGCTTTTAAGATGCTTCTAGAATGGGATGGGAATTGTGCGCATGAAGTATGATTACATTTTTGAGTGCCAACAGTGTATGATTGTGTGTTTGAGGTGAATAATAATTTTAAGTGTTTAAACTTCCTTACAGTCTTTTTGGCTGTCCAGAAATATTTTTACTTTGGTTAGTACAAATTTCTATTATGATATGGGATTAACTAATGAAATCTTAATTTCTGTTGGAAGAATTTGATATTTAAGTGTTAAAAAATTGTACCTGTAAACATTCTACTTTGGTTAACTTTACTGATCATATATTGACTAAAGTAAGCAAATAATTCCCCTCTTTCTTTCTGAGCAGTAGATGCTGCTTTCTTTATTTTACTTATGACAAAGAGGCCTGGCCTGCAGCAAGCTGCATCCATCTCATACACTGGCTGCATGTCATAGTGCATTTCCCTTTTTGCCCAAACTTCATCTGTTTGCCATGAACAGACCAATTCAAGAGTCGCTCCTGGTGATTATGTGCTGAGTGTACTGAGAAGTGGATTATAGAAAATTAGAAAAGAAAAATAAGTGAAGGAACGAGGAGGAATTAGGAAAGGCAAATAAAGGGGAGAAATAGGAACGGCAGGAAAAGGGGACAGAGAAGGGGAATGAGATTCAGGACAAGTCTGAGGAAAGAAAGGAATAGAAAGAAGCAGAGAAGACTCTTCTTTACTTTTCTTCTTCTAAGGCAGGATTCTCAACCTGGGATCCATGGAAGAAATTCAAGGGGTCCATGAGTTGGGATTTAAAAAAATTACATCCTTGTTTTCTCGCACTTCTAACAGAAATTTGGCATTTCCCTCAACTGTGAATATGTGCCACAAGTCACTGTAGTATTAGCAACATTGATGGTCTCGTCTTTATAGAAATAACAAATATTTTCATATCATAATGAAGTTATTATAAATATCTTAAAATATCACTTATACTCTTAACTACTTGGAAATTACGGTCGTTACTAGATTTGCCACGAAATCTTTTTTAATGCTTTAATAAAAAAGCACATTTACTGCATCATACATTTGGTTTTAAATATTTTGTAACTGTACTTCAATATAATCAGTTTCCTTTTCAATCCTATGAATTTTATGTATTTAAAAATATTATTTTGAGAAAGTTTCTGTAGGCAGCACTAGATCCTAAAGGGGTCTGTGGCACAAAAAAGGTTAAGAAACTGCTGGACAGCAGAGCTTCCCACATGAATAGTGTACAATGTGTTTGAGGTATTTATTTATGCTCTCAGTCTCCAGCATGCCAGAGCCTTAAACAGCCTTGGCTGTGCAAACATTAACTTTATGTATATTATCATATGAGAAAGGTGGGGGGAGCACTGATCTAAGTCACTCGGGATTTCACTCTTTTAATACTCAGGTCCTCCAAAGACATCTCACTTGTTCAAATTATATCATCATGGTGCTGGTATGGGTTACTATTGAGCACAGACAGCCAGTTATCAATGTAATCTATGTATCTCATAGAGCATATGCTAACAGTGTCTTTAAACATAGGTAGTTATAAAAGGGGATATTTCTTATCATTGCTCAAAAATTTTTGTGAGAGGTTTGACTGGTGACTTTCTCTTCATGTCGTTATTTTCCGTCTTTTTATGTAATATGTAAGATCAAATTTTAAGAAATCCACAGTCACACTTCATATGTAATTTGTCTTTAGTATATAATATATTTGCAGACAGTGCCTCCTTAATTTTTGAATAATGAAATTGTAGTTGTTAATGAATTGTAGTTGATTGGATTGCTGGGTCTTTTTATGGGCTCCTGAATTTTTCACTGTATCACTTGGTGTCCTGGTCCCCAACTTTGCAGTAAAAAGCTTTAAAGAAGATGGAATCTTTTCTCTTCCACCAACAATGATGGTCCAAGGACTGCACTGAAAGTGTCACACTCAGATGAGCAGTACTGAAGTATAGAACAAGATCACTAACTGGCCATCGATGACATATCTTGTTTCTCTGTATCTAGGAGACTGAAAATCATTTGGTTTTCTTTATCTAGGCCACAGCTATCTTGGGCCTGATTCCAATCATTTTGATCTGGTGAGGATTCTTGTTGGCAACATAAATGCAGTTGAAGAGAGGCTGTAATGACATGGTAGTGACAGTTGAAATGCATTTCCTCATTTTGATCTACGTGAATGTTCTCAGTAGTATTACTAGAGACCATATGCCTATTCCTCTCACATATCTAGGAGATTTTCTTTTAAAGGAACCAAAAGTTTTTTGTGTTTTTTTTTTTCCCCATTAAACTCTGGACAAAGAGCAGTTGTGAGCCAGAGTTAGTTAATTCATCAAATTATAAAGTATAAAAATCAATAAATACAAAAATGCAAAGTACCCCTCTCCGCTTCCCCTCCCCCATCTCCAAGGAATTCATTTATCAGGAGAGAGAGCATCACAGCAGATTTGTTAGCCTAATTATGATGTACTTTCTTTAAACCAGTTTGTATGCAATAATTGATCAAAAGTCTTCATAACAGGCTTCCCAGAACAATTCATTAGTTCAGTAAAACAATGTGAATAATAGTTGGAACACACTTGCCTCATAATCATTTTGCTAGGGGAAAAAAAACCCACAACAGCTGCAGTTCAGTGTAGATAGCCATCAGAAACAGTTGATTTATCAAAATGAATTGATCTTGGCAGTTTCCATTCTGGGGCTTAGATAGAGCAGCACAATTAGAGTTCAGTGCTGCTCACATCGCCAGAACGAAGTAATGTTGGCTCATTTTCCACTAACATTATGGGTTACACCATAGATTGAAAATTCAGAATTTATCCAGCTGTACAGATTAAGCCGCAGAACTAAGTGATCAATAAATGGAGTAAAAGCATTTCCTGTTCTCACTCCATAGGAAAATGGCAGGTCAACACCTTTTTACAAACCTGGACCCACTACTACATCCCAAAGCACAGAGCATCAACAGTAATATAGCACATTCAGCATACTGGAAAATCAATGGGCCTAGAGAGTTAAAGCTAAACTTGTGTAATTACTTCCTGCAATATTCCTCCCCCACTCCCCTACCCGGAAATAGATTATTACTCTGACTCTCCATAGGATAGGGTTGTGCTTTGGGAAACCTTCAGTCAATTAGTGCATATAATCCTGATTTTTAACCATAGATCATAGCCCTATACGTTGCATGCATCTATAACTTGTCTTTTTCCAATCCACATTCTCTCTCTTCTTAAAAACTATGGCTTGATTCATTTGGTTTAGCAGCTGTCTCCTTATAGCACTTGCCTCCCAGATACACAGATTACATTGATAACCGGCCATCTGTGCTCAACAGTCACCCACACCAGCTCCAAATCTTTTTGGCTTCTAGTTCCAAGCTGTCAGTGGGATACTTGACCCTCAGGTACTGGGAAGCAGTCAGAGATGCAAAGAGCTTTGGATTACACACAAGGGATGCAGAGCTGAATGACTCCATGAAAGTGGCCTATTTGGGAGTGTGACAGATAGATTCAGCAAATATTTAAAACTTATTTTCATATTACCTACCTTGGCTTGCCTGAGAGCAAGTGGATTTTCCAGGCCAATGCCCATTTTTTGTTGCCACTAAGCTTTTAAGATCCAAATCAGGCTCTCACTCACACTGCCAGGAAGCATGCTCAATTGAATATATTATCTGCTTCTAACATTTCCTTATTCTGGAGACTTTGTGGTCTGCCTAACTATGCTGTCTTGGGCACCAAGTCTGTTCTGTGGGGACCAATTGGGGAACTTGCTCAGTGAACTTGCTCACATGCTAGGAAAGTCATAGTCACAGGGCTTAGGGAAAACAAACAAAACTCCAAAGTTTCACTGTGAAAAGTCTGTGGCTTGCTGCTGAAGGCAGGAGTGAAAGGGCCATGGCTGGATTATGGATAATCCATGGCTAATAATCCATGGCAGGATTATTAGAGGATGGCATGACTGAAGGGAATTTCTCTAAGGTCCAAGTCTGTTCAGTAGACCTAGGCCCTGCCTTGACATCATTCTACTCCCTGTTAAGCAGCATTAACTCCCAAGAGCTGCCAAGTTCTTATTATCAAATGTATTCATGAACCACAGTGCAATGGAAAAAAGTTAGTATCTGGGATAAAGAGTAAAGACTAGAAATTTGATTTGTATGCTTTTACTTTGTTTTCTGTGAGAACTAGCCATTATCCCACTTTTGTGAAAAAGACAGACTGATTAAACAAATGATTATGAGAACTAAGAACCTAGGATTGGGGTCTTGGCTTGCCTCCAGAGCTAATCTGGGTTATCAACCTCCTCTTTGTCTATGTTCTTTGCATGAGATACACTGGAATTGATAATTACTGAGCAAGGATGAGTTCCTCTCTTTACCGGTCTTCAGATTATGTGATTTCAGGATATTTTGAGCATTTTCACCAAATCCCTTGCAGTTAACTAGTAGCTCTTATTGCTGATTGATTCCCTCTACTCATGCCTTCCCCAAATTAAAATGTCCTCGTGGATCTTATTTTCCACATATTTAAGGTCATCAGTAGTGCCCACTAAAGGAAGGCCAGAGGGGAGATAGCATGGCTTGGGGACAGGGCATTGAGCTGGGGGCAAGGTGCAGTGGGTAGCTGTGTGATGTTGGACAAGGCACTTAACATTTCTGAACCCAGTGCACTACTCTGAAAAGTGAGAGGGTTCCTTTGACAATAAGATCCTATAGTGACCCTTAGAAAAATCAAGCAATGCCAGAAGCTTCCAAGCACATATAACAGGTCTACATTAGTGTTTGTAAATATAAACTATATATGTTGGTACCAACATATTATAAATAGAAAATAAGTAGTATATTTTGGCATATACTTAAAAAGTCAGTTTACTTCCTTTCATAACCTTTCCTGTTCCATTTCACCTTATAGTTTTGCTGTTCTTTGGGAATCTTGGGGATATTATTTAATATTATCAAGAATGGGACATAATTAAATGGCCATTTTATGGTTGTCTTTAGCAGTTTATGAGAAGGGCCATTCCTGGTGATGTGCTTCTGGTGTTGCGTTCTTGCCAGTGTCCAGGGCTTCTCCTCATCTCATTTCTTGCCTTCTTCCCAGAGCCCAATGTCAGAGGAATGCACACTTTAGTAGGCTCTGTCAGGAAAACTTGTGGTGACCCTGGAAATGCTATTTAACCTTTCCATGGATAAGCATCCAAACTACAACCCCCAAAATGACAGAAGCTGCCTCTTTCACAAATTTAGTTGGTATGACTAAGAAAAGAGACTGTAAAACACTGAAAATCCAAAGTGCTACAGTCCAGTAATGTTAAGAATTCACTGGCTCACACCAGGCAGTTATCACCATACCCTTAAATCCAATTGCTTAGCAGAAGTCCAGGTCATTTCTGACTGGAAATGGCAAAAACATGAATGACAAAAGTTTTCACTAGTGTTAGATAATTAACAGGGAAACTATGGATATTCTGAAGTTCTTGTGAGGTATATCAGCGCTATAAGAAAGTGTTTTTCCTTAACTCACAGTGAGGTCTCAAAGACTGTGGCTACTTTCACCTGCACTAATTTCAGAGAAGTCTCTTTGTAACCAGTTTTTTTCTTCTTTTTTTTTTTCTTTTCTTTTTTTTATTAATTTTTTATTTTTATTTTTAATAAACATATATTTTTATCCCCAGGGGTACAGGTCTGTGAAATCACCAGGATTACACACTTCACAGCACTCACCAAAGCACATATCCTCCCCAATGTCCATAATCCCATCCCCTTCTCCCAAAACCCCTCCCCCCAGCAACCCTCAGTTTGTTTTGTGAGATTAAGAGTCACTTATGGTTTGTCTCCCTCCCAATCCCATCTTGTTTCATTTATTCTTCTCCTACCCACTGAAGCCCCCATGTTGCATCACCACTTCCTCATATCAGGGAGATCATATGATAGTTGTCTTTCTCTGCTTGACTTATTTCACTAAGCATGATACGCTCTAGTTCCATCCATGTTGTCGCAAATGGCAAGATTTCATTTCTTTTGATGGCTGCATAGTATTCCATTGTGTATATATACCACATCTTCTTTTTTTTTTTATGTTTGAGTATTTATTACAAAGATACACTGTTTAATTTCTGCAGAAAGGCCATAATTTTGGTACCATTTTTCTGCATCAGTGGTTTATGGACTAAAATATACCACATCTTCTTGATCCATTCATCTGTTGATGGACATCTAGGTTCTTTCCATAGTTTGGCTATTGTGGACATTGCTGCTATAAACATTCGGGTGCATGTGCCCCTTTGGATCACTACATTTGTATCTTTAGGGTAAATACCCAATAGTGCAATTGCTGGGTCATAGGGCAGTTCTATATTCAACATTTTGAGGAACCTCCATGCTGTTTTCCAGAGTGGCTGCACCAGCTTGCATTCCCACCAATAGTGGAGGAGGCTTCCCCTTTCTCCGCATCCTCGCCAGCATCTGTCATTTCCTGACTTGTTGATTTTAGCCATTCTGACTGGTGTGAGGTGATATCTCATTGTGGTTTTGATTTGTATTTCCCTGATGCCGAGTGATATGGAGCACTTTTTCATGTGTCTGTTGGCCATCTGGATGTCTTCTTTGCAGAAATGTCTGTTCATGTCCTCTGCCCATTTCTTTTTTTTTTTTTTTTAATGAAAGGAGCTGTTAGAATGGTCTTTTTTTTTTTTTTAAAGATTTTATTTATTTATTTGACAGAGAGAGATCACAAGTAGGCAGAGAGGCAGGCATAGAGAGAGAGGAGGAAGCAGGCTCCCTGCTGAGCAGAGAGCCCGATGCGGGACTCGATCCCAGGACCCTGAGATCATGACCTGAGCCGAAGGCAGTGGCTTAACCCACTGAGCCACCCAGGCGCCCCCTTCTGCCCATTTCTTGATTGGATTATTTGTTCTTTGGGTGTTGAGTTTGCTAAGTTCTTTATACATTCTGGACACTAGTCCTTTATCTGATATGTCGTTTGCAAATATCTTCTCCCATTCTGTCAGTTGTCTTTTGATTTTGTTCACTGATTCCTTTGCTGTGCAAAAGCTTTTGATCTTGATGAAATCCCAATAGTTCATTTTTGCCCTTGCTTCCCTTGCCTTTGGCATTGTTCCTAGGAAGATGTTGCTGCGGCTGAGGTAAAAGAGGTTGCTGCCTGTGTTCTCCTCAAGGATTTTGATGGATTCCTTTCACACATTGAGGTCCTTCATCCATTTTGAGTCTATTTTTGTGTGTGGTGTAAGGAAATGGTCCAATTTCATTTTTCTGCATGTGGCTGTCCAATTTTCCCAGCACCATTTATTGAAGAGACTGTCTTTTTTCCATTGGACATTTTTTCCTGCTTGGTCGAAGATTAGTTGACTATATAGTTGAGGGTCTATTTCTGGGCTCTCTATTCTGTTCCATTGATCTATGTGTCTGTTATTGTGCCAGTACCATGCTGTCTTGATGATGACAGCTTTGTAATAGAGCTTGAAGTCCGGAATTGTGATGCCACCAACGTTGGCTTTCTTTTTCAATATCCCTTTGGCTATTCGAGGTCTTTTCTGGTTCCATATAAATTTTAGAATTATTTGTTCCATTTCTTAGAAAAAAATGGATGGTACTTTGATAGTAATTGCATTAAATGTGTAGATTGCTTTAGGTAGCATAGACATTTTCACAATATTTATTCTTCCAATTCAGGAGCATGGAACATTTTTCCATTTCTTTGTGTCTTCCTCAATTTCTTTCATGAGTACTTTATAGTTTTCTGAGTATAGATTCTGTGCCTCTTTGGTTAGGTTTATTCCTAGGTATCTTATGGTTTTGGGTGCAATTGTAAATGGGATGGACTCCTTAATTTCTCTTTCTTCTGTCTTGCTGTTGGTGTAGAGAAATGCAACTGATTTCTGTGCATTGATTTTATATCCTAACACTTTACTGAATTCCTGTATAAGTTCTAGCAGTTTTGGAGTGGAGTCTTTTGGGTTTTCCACATATAGTATCATATCATCTGCAAAGAGTGATAATTTGACTTCTTCTTTGCCGATTTGGATGCCTTTAATTTCCTTTTGTTGTCTGATTGCTGAGGCTAGGACTTCTAGTACTATGTTGAATAGCAGTGGTGATAATGGACATCCCTGCCGTGTTCCTGACCTTAGCCGAAAAGCTTTCAGTTTTTCTCCATTGAGAATGATATTTGCGGTGGGTTTTTCATAGATGGCTTTGATGATATTGAGGTATGTGCCCTCTATCCCTACACTTTGAAGAGTTTTGATCAGGAAGGGATGCTGTACTTTGTCAAATGCTTTTTCAGCATCTATTGAAAGTATCATATGGTTTCTGTTCCTTCTTTTATTGATGTGTTGTATCACATTGACTGATTTGCGGATGTTGAACCAACCTTGCAGCCCTGGAATAAATCCCACTTCGTCGTGGTGAATAATCCTTTTAATGTACTGTTGAATCCTATTGGCTAGTATTTTGTTGAGTATTTTCGCATCTGTGTTCATCAAGGATATTGGTCTATAGCTCTCTTTTTTGATGGGATCCTTGTCTGGTTTTGGGATCCAGGTGATGCTGGCTTCATAAAATGAGTTTGGAAGTTTTCCTTCCATTGCTATTTTTTGGAACAGTTTCAGGAGAATAGGAATTAGTTCTTCTTTAAATGTTTGGTAGAATTCCCCCCAGGAAGCCGTCTGGCCCTGGGCTTTTGTTTGTTTGGAGATTGTTAATGACTGTTTCAATCTCCTTACTGGTTATGGGTCTGTTCAGGCTTTCTATTTCTTCCTGGTTCAGTTGTGGTAGTTTATATGTTTCTAGGAATGCATCCATTTCTTCCAGATTGTCAAATTTACTGGCGTAGAGTTGCTCATAGTATGTTCTTATAATAGTTTGCATTTCTTTGGTGTTAGTTGTGATCTCTCCTCTTTCATTCATGATTTTATTTATTTGGGTCCTTTCTCTTTTCTTTTTGATAAGTAGGGCCAGGGGTTTATCAATTTTATTAATTCTTTCAAAGAACCAGCTCCTAGTTTCGTTGATTTGTTCTATTGTGTTTTTGGTTTCTATTTCATTGATTTCTGCTCTGATCTTTATGATTTCTCTTCTCCTGCTGGGCTTAGGGTTTCTTTCTTGTTCTTTCTCCAGCTCCTTTAGGTGTAGGGTTAGGTTGTGTACCTGAGACCTTTCTTGTTTCTTGAGAACGGCTTGTACCGCTATATATTTTCCTCTCAGGACTGTCTTTTTTGTGTCCCACAGATTTTGAACCGTTGTATTTTCATTATCATTTGTTTCCATGATTTTTTTCAATTCTTCTTTAATTTCCCGGTTGACCCATTCATTCTTAAGAAGGATGCTGTTTAGTCTCCATGTATTTGGGTTCTTTCCAAACTTCCTTTTGTGGTTGAGTTCTAGCTTTAGAGCATTGTGGTCTGAAAATATGCAGGGAATGATCCCAATCTTTTGATACCGGTTGAGTCCTGATTTAGGACCGAGGATGTGATCTATTCTGGAGAATGTTCCATGTGCACTAGAGAAGAATGTGTATTCTGTTGCTTTGGGATGAAATGTTCTGAATATATCTGTGATGTCTATCTGGTCCAGTGTGTCGTTTAAGGCCTTTATTTCCTTGCTGATCTTTTGCTTGGATGATCTGTCCATTTCAGTGAGGGGAGTGTTAAAGTCCCCTACTATTATTGTATTATTGTTGATGTGTTTCTTTGATTTTGTTATTAATTGGTGTATATAGTTGGCTGCTCCCACGTTGGGGGCATAGATATTTAAAATTGTTAGATCTTCTTGTTGGACAGACCCTTTGAGTATGATATAGTGTCCTTGCTCATCTCTTATTATAGTCTTTTGCTTAAAATCTAATTGATCTGATATAAGGATTGCCACTCCTGCTTTCTTCTGATGTCCATTAGCATGGTAAATTCTTTTCCACCCCCTCACTTTAAATCTGGAGGTGTCTTCGGGCTTAAAATGAGTTTCTTGGAAGCAACATATAGATGGGTTTTGGTTTTTTATCCATTCTGATACCCTGTGTCTTTTGACAGGGGCATTTAGCCCATTAACATTCAGGGTAACTATTGAGAGATATGAATTTAGTGCCATTGTGTTGCCTGTAAGGTGACTGTTACTGTATATGATATCTGTTCTTTTCTGATCTACCACTGGTAGGCTCTCTCTTTGCTTAGAGGACCCCTTTCAATATTTCCTGTAGAGCTTGTTTGGTGTTTGCAAATTCTTTCAGTTTTTGTTTGTCCTGGAAGCTTTTAATCTCTCCTACTATTTTCAATGATAGCCTAGCTGGATATAGTATTCTGGGCTGCATGTTTTTCTCGTTTAGTACTCTGAAAATATCATGCCAGCTCTTTCTGGCCTGCCAGGTCTCTGTGGATAAGTCAGCTGCCAATCTAATATTTTTACTATTGTATGTTACAGACTTCTTTTCCCGGGCTGCTTTCAGGATTTTCTCTTTGTCACTGAGACTTGTAAATTTTACTATTAGGTGACGGGGTGTGGGCCTATTATTATGGATTTTGAGGGGCATTCTCTGAACCTCCTGAATTTTGATGCTCGTTCCCTTTGCCATATTGGGGAAATTCTCCCCAATAATTCTCTCCAGTATACCTTCTGCTCCCCTCTCTCTTCTTCTTCTGGAATCCCAATTATTCTAATGTTGTTTCATCTTATGGTGTCACTTATCTCTCGAATTCTCCCCTCATGGTCCAGTAGCTGTTTGTCCCTCTTTTGCTCAGCTTCTTTATTCTCTGTCATTTGGTCTTCTATATCACTAATTCTTTCTTCTGCCTCATTTATCCTAGCAGTGAGAGTCTCCATTTTTTATTGCACCTCATTAATAGCTTTTTTGATTTCAACTTGGTTAGATTTTAGTTCTTTTATTTATCCAGAAAGGGCTTTTATATCTCTCGAGAGGGTTTCTCTAATATCTTCCATGCCTTTTTCGAGCCCGGCTAGAACCTTGAGAATTGTCATTCTGAACTCTAGATCTGACATATTACCAATGTCTGTATTGATTAGGTCCCTAGCCTTCGGTACTGCCTCTTGTTCTTTTTTTTGTGTTGAATTTTTCCATCTTGTCATTTTGTCCAGAAAAAAGTATATGAAGGAGCAAGTAAAATACTAAAAGGGTGGCAACAACCCCAGGAAAATATGCTTTAACCAAATTAGAAGAGATCCCAAATCATGAGAGGGGAGAACGGGGATAAAAAGAGGTTCAAAAAGGAAGAAAAAGAAAAAAAAAGAAAAAAGAAAAAAAGAAAAGAAAAGAATTTAAAAAAGAAAACAAATAAGAAAAATATAAAAAAGAAAAAATATATATATTGGATAAACTAGTTAAAAAACATTAAAAAAGTAAAAGGTAAAAGTTAAAAAAAATTTACCAGAAGGCGAGAAAAAAAACAAAAAATGAAAAAGAAAAAAATTAAATTAACTGCAAGACTAAAAAAAATCACAGGGAAAAAGCCATGAGTTCCGTGCTTTGCTTTATCCTCCTCTGGAATTCTGCTGCTCTCCTTGGTATTGAAACCGCACTCCTTGGTAGGTGAACTTGGTCTCTGCTGGATTTCTTGTTGATCTTCTGGGGGAGGTGCCTGTTGTAGTGATTCTCAAGTGTCTTTGCCCCAGTCGGAATTGCACAGCCCTTACCAGGGGCTGGGGTGAGTAATCCACTCAGTTTTGCTTTCAGGAGCTTTTGTTCCCTGAGCACTTTCCGTAGAGTTCCGGAGGACGGGAGTACAAATGGCGGCCTCCTGGTCTCCGGCCCAGAGGAGCCGAGAGCCCAGGGCCCCACTCCTCAGTGCGCCCTCAGAGAACAGCGCCCAGTTACTCCCGTCTGCCTGACCTCCGGCCGCGCTCGGAGCTCATCGAGCCTGCGACCGGTTCAAGGTAACACCGAGCTGCGAGCTTACTGTCGGCTCCATCTCTGTAGCCGGCTTTCCCGTTCCAATTCCCGCAAGCTCTGCGACACTCAGACGCCCCCGATCCTTCTGTGACCCTGCGGGACCTGAGGCCACGCTGACCCTGCATGGGCTTCGCCCCGGTTTAGCCTCTGGAGCGATGTCCCTCAGTGGAACAGACTTTTAAAAGTCCTGATTTTGTGCGCCGTTGCTCTGCCGCTTCCCGGGAGCCGGCCCCTCCCCCCGGGGTCTATCTTCCCGTCGCTTTGGATTCACTTCTCCACCGTTCCTACCTTTCAGAAAGTGGTTGTTTTTCTGTTTCCAGAATTGCTGTTCTTCTTCTCTTCGATCTGCCGATGGATTTTCAGGTGTTTGCAATCTTTAGATAAGCTATCTAGCTGATCTCCGGCTAGCTGAAGTAGTCTCAGCCTGCTACTTCTCCGCCATCTTGACTCCTCCCCCTCTTTTTTCTTTTTTTTAAAGAGAAGAAAACAGATTTTGCTAAGTTATGTGATAGCCACAATAAGGTTTTCTTATGTATGGAAGACATTGCCAATCAGCCCCACACGGTTTATATAATTTGAGAATACAGTTTTAAAAATCGTATAACAAGTGGCAGTACTTAAGATTAGTACAGAGGCCATTTACCTTTTTATTACATGTTTTATTAGCACTTAGCAGATTACTTTGCCATAAAAAATTATCATAAGAAGGTGACACTGTACTCCTAAGTTTTAGGAGAGAAAGTTGTGGAAAGTTTTCTGCAGAGTGTTGCTGATCAGAAGTGATCTTCTGGGAGAAGCTACCTAAAGAAAAATTAAGAGAGGATTCCTCTGGGAAGGTGGTGATTGTGGGAAGGCCAAAAGGAGTATGTTTATAATGGGGTGTAGGAAAAAGTAGGAGACCAGTGTAGACAGAGGGAACAGCATATACAAAGGCCTCAGATAAGAAAGAGGTTGGCAGGGGCGCGTGGGTGGCTCAGTGGGTTAAGCCACTGCCTTCCGCTCAGGTCATGATCTCAGAGTCCTGGGATCGAGTCCCGCATGGGGCTCTCTGCTCAGCAGAGAGCCTGCTTCCCTCTCTCTCTCTGCCTGCCTCTCCATCTACTTGTGATTTCTCTCTGTCAAATAAATAAATAAAATCTTTAAAAAAAAAAAAAAAAGAAAGAGGTTGGCATGTTCTGAGAGCTGGTCTAATAGTATGGCTGGGACATCATGAACAGGATGGAGCATGACAAAGTGGAATTTAAGACATGCACATTTAAACATTTAAAAAAATAGTTTGTAATGTAAAACCTTAGTTTACTTGTTCATGAATTAAAAGTTACTGTGTCTATAATGAAATTATCTATATAAATTTTAGCACAGTTATTCCATTTCTAAAGATTCTAAGGACATGATTTTATATATATATACATACACACATATGTATACACATGCAAACACATATATAGTATTTTATATCCAAGGATGCTTATGATGGCATAGCTAACTTTTATTTTTTTAATAAAAAATGAATAAAAAATAAAACTCAGTTTCTATGACTTTATTCTTTCTATAAGATTGATCATGTTTTCTGTTACTCATTTTTTTCCTCTACTAATTTGAAAGTTTTTCATTCTTTTTCTACTTTGTTACCTTTTAATATTTATGTGCCTTTTTAAATTCCAAAATGGACATCCTCTTCTGAGCCAATATCAAATCCTTAACTCTAAAAATCACCCCCATTTTCTTTGTTTTGTCCTATATTTTAGTCCCCTTGTTTTAAAATCATTTCTATTCTAGGTTCCAAATGATTAATTCACTATTAGCTGCACCTGTTCTACTGCTTAACATTTCTTTTTTTTTTTTTTTTTAAGGTTGATTTATTTACTTGAGAGAGAGAACAAGCGTGGGAGGGAACAGCAGAAGGAGAGGGAGAGAGAATCCCAAGTGGACTCCATGCTGAGTGTGGAGTCCAACATGGAGCTCGATCTGAGGACTCTGAGATCACTATATGAGCCAAAGTCAAGAGTCAGATGCTTAACTGACTATGCCACCCAGGTGCCCCTAACATTTCAATTTTTTAAATAAATAATTTTAGGGATGCATGGGTGGCTCAGTTGGTTAAGCGGCTGCCTTCGGCTCAGGTCATGATCCCGGGGTCCTGGGATCGAGTCCCACATCGGGCTCCTTGCTCCGCAGGGAGCCTGCTTCTCCCTCTGACTCTGTCTTCCACTCTGTCTGCCTGTGCTCGCTCTCACTTGCTCTCTCTCTGACAAATAAATAAATAAAATCTTTTTAAAAATAAATAAATAAATAATTTTAACCTAGAGAAAACTCATAAGAATAGGATAAAAAACTTTTTTTCATGATACATTTAAGAGTAAGTGATGCCCTGTCACTTAGGATTATTTCAGTTTGTAATTCTTACAAACAAGGAAATTCTGCTTCAAAATCCAAAGGAACCATCAAAATCAGGAAATTAACATAGATACATAAGTACCATCTAATCAGATTCCATTCTAGTTTTGTCAGTTATCTCAGTAATGCCTTTTGTAGCAAAGGATCAAGCCGGGAATCATGCACTGCATATAGTTTTCATATATCTCTAGTCTTCTTGAGTCTGAAACAGTTCCTCAGTCTTCCATGACTTTCATGTTGAAATTTTTGAAGATTATAGCCCAGTTATTTTGTGTGATGTCCTTCAGTTTTTATCATGGCTAGACTCACATAATATATTTTGATAGGAATTTCACAGAAGTCATACCATATTCTTCTTGTTCTCATTTTTATTTTTTAAATTTTATTTTTTGTGTGTGAGGGAAAAAAAGGTTTTATTGATAAATAGGTTAGAGGGAAATAAATAGAGTGACAGCTTGTTGGGAGTAAAACTTGGGAGGATCTCCATGTTTTCACCCCAGCTATAGCTTTCAGCCTCCACCTTTCTATACGCCAGTTTGGACAATGAGGCCTTGGTGAGCATGTGCAGCCTCCTCTGGCCCTTGGGGACCTCTGTTCTCCTGGCTTTCTAATTAATTTGTAATTAGTAAAGGGTTTGTGGAGAAATACTTTGAAGCTATGTAAGTATCCCAGTGTTCATTAAACTTTCACCAAGTAGCTTTAGCCTCTGTTTCTTGGCTGAGTTAATTGTTACTCTAATGGCTGTGAAACTGTGATTTGCTGATTTGTTTATTCTACTTCTGTTTATTCATTGGAAGTCTACTGTAGTGAAAAGTTTTCTTTTTTTTTCCACAGTTAGATATTCTCTTATTTGTGTCAACATGGACTCATAAATTCTTTTATTCAATATATTATAATCCCCTACAATAATTATTTATTTTGATGCTCAAATTATCCAAAATTTGGCTAGGAGTATCTGCACACTGGTGTCCGTGTCTTTGATACTTCTCCATGATTCTTTGAGCATTTTATTACTTTCTATCCTAAAGATATTCTAGGATCATCTTATACTTTCTTTGCTGCAGCCCAGAAAGCAGACATTTTCTAAGGAACCTGGTTCCTTTCAGTGGAGAGTGGTTATGTAGAAACTAAGATCTCAGTGTTAAGTGTAATCATTGCCATTATTTTGAAGTTCTCTCACATTCTCTCTCTTTCTGTCTCTCTCTCCATATACATAAATATATAAACATACTTCAATATTTACTTCCCAAACTGTCTATATTGACATTGAGTTTCACTGGTACCTTCATTTCCAATACATTTTGTTTTTTTCTCTTTCCATGTTTGCTATTACTCTCTCCAATAGTGAAGAAACTGACTCTCATTATCACCAATATACTTATTTATTGCACTAGTCTTACCTTTACATTTTCCTGAAAGTGATTCTTTTTCAACTTTAATCTACATGCATGGCTGGCTTCCTTGTAGCTTTCTGAGGCAGGCAAGCAGAACTTGAAGAATAGAAAGCACAGCATTTAGGGCTCCTTGTTTTACACAAAGTTTAGTTCTGACTCTTGTGGGTATGACTTCTTTTTTCCTACCTCCTGACATGTTAAATTCCAGCCTCTAGCCCCTGTGGCCTGTATCTGATTCTTGTACCCCGGTGAGTGATTTCATCTCCTTTTTGTCCTTATGACTTTTAGTTTTCTCTTTGATTCTGGTCCCCAGGAATTCCCCTATCTTGTACAGTTGGTTATATATTAAAATGGTTTCATTTTGATTTTTTGTTACATATTGGTGTATATTTAAATATTTTGACCAGGGAAGACTGTATTGTTTCTGTTAATGAAAAATTATAAGTGGCTAAAGTAGAGTGCTGAAATAAATTATAATGTAAGATGGAATAATTTTTAACTATTATAAATAATATAGTTGAAATCTAAGAAGATAGGAAATGCTTATAATATTAGGTTAAGAAGCATGATATGAAATTATGGGATGTTAATTATATAAAACAATAAAAATGACATGTAAGAAAAATATAAGAACATACGAGAATGCGTAGAGTGAACCTTCTGGTTTGTGGGATCATTATTGAATTAACTTTATTTTCTGTAGAGGTAGCAGAATAGCAACTTTGACAAACATTCCTAAAAATACCATAGAATTCATCAAAAATTAATAACAATACCAATGGTACTTTATGACTTCAGTGGGGTCTAATTATCTGGATATTGGTTGAAATAAAATACTTTGTTGAGGACTAGGGAAAACTAAGCAATTAAAATTGTGATTTGAATAAGGGGAGAGGGAGCTCAGCAAGATGGTGGAGTAGGGGACCTAAATTTCAACTGGTCCCAGGAATTCTGGAGAGAGTTATCAAACCATTCTGAACACCTACAAACTCAACAGGAGATCAAAGAAAAGAATAGCAGCAATTCTATGAAGGGAAAAGCAACCACTCTCGAGAAGGTAGGATGTGTGGAGAAGTAAATCTGAGGTGATATTTGGCAAGATAGACTGTGGGGGACGGCGGGGGGAGAGGGAGCCTCTGTCAGCTGGCTATTGGCAAGTGGTAGAGCAGTGGATCACAAAATCAGAACTTTTAAAAGTCGGCTCCGTGGAGGGACATTACTCCAATGGCTAAGCGGGGGTGGAACCCTTGCTGGAACAGTGTGATCTCAGGGCCTTTGGGGGGTACCTGAGTGTGGTAGAGCTCCCACATATCAGAGCAGGGATGCTGGCTTCAGAGACAGAGCCAAGGAGTGGGCTCTCAGCTCCGAGTCATCATAAACTGTGATCCAAGGCACAACTGGGCTACTACTCTTTGAGCAGGGACCCCACAAGTGACAGATCTGGGGAGACTCCACCCCCTTCCTCCACTGGGAGGAGTGGCAGAAGCACGCTACAGGGATCTGCTGGATTTGGAAATTCCAAATGGGGCTGTGTGCCAGAGATAGAAACACGCTGTCACAGGCCAGGTGAGCACAGAGCATGGCCAGAGACCAGGGAGACAGGAGTGATTGGACTGCTTTTCTCTGAGGGCACACTGAGGAGAGGGGCCCGAGCTCTCAGCTATTCTGTGTTGGAGCTATCATCTTCATTCTCATCCTCCAAAGCTGTACAGAAAGCTTTCCGAGAACAAAATCTTGTGGGAACAAACCAGAGCAAATTATTTAGCCTGGCCCCTGGCATGGGCAGTGCAATTCTGCCTGAGGCAGAGAGAATTGAGAATCCTGGCAGTAGGTCCTTCTGCCAGAAGATCAGTAAGAACACCCAGCTAAGACCAAGTTTACCGATCAATGAGGATGGCAAAACACCAGTGACAGGGAGTACAGCCTGTAGAATTCATGGCTTTTTCCCCATAAACCTTTAAGTCCTTCAAAGTAAATTTTTAAAATTTTCTTTATTTTTTGTTTTTTTTTTAATTCTTCTTCTTTCTTATTTTATTTTTTAAATTTTTTTATTTTATTGTTTTTTAAAAGATTTTATTTATTTATTTAACAGAGAGAGAGTGAGATCACAAGTAGGCAGTGTGGCAGGCGTGGGGGTGGGGGGGGGAAGCAGGCTCGCTGCGGAGCAGAGAGCCTGACACGGGACTTGATCCCAGCACCCTGAGATCATGACCTGAGCTGAAGGCAGACTTTAGCCCATGGAGCCACTCAGGCAACCCTCTTCTTTCCTATTTTAACCATCTTCTCAATTCTTTTTAAAAATCTTTTTTTTTAAATATTTTATTTATTTATTTGACAGAGATCACAAGTAGTAAGAAAGGCAGGCAGAGAGGGAGGAAGGGAAGCAGGCTCCCTACTGAGCAAAGAGCCTGATGTGGGGCTCTATCCCAGGACTCTGGGATCATGACCTGAGCCGAAGGCAGAGGCTTTAACCCACTGAGTCACTCAGGCGCCCCTAAAAATCTTTTTAAATTTTTATTTTTACAGTCATTTCTATCCCTTCATTGTATTTAATCTTAATACACACACACACACACACACACACACACACACAAAGTTTTTATTTTTATAAAATTTTGGGATGCAGTTCTTCAAAAGACCAAAATATACCCTATATCTAGTGTAAGGCTGTGTTGGATTCTCCTGCTGATCACATTCTCTCCTTTTTCTTTATAAATTTTAGTCTTTCTTTTTTTCAACCAACTTTTTATCTTATGAATTCCTTTTTAAAAATCTTTTATTATTTTCATTTTTACAGTCATAGTCCATCCCTTTATCATATTTACACTTATTTTTTGAATATGTATGTTTTTCTTTCTTAACAAGTTTGGGAGACAGTTTATTCTAATAGACCAACATACACCCAAAATCTAGTGTGTGACTCTGTTCTGTTCACCAACCTGATCATTTTTTTTTTTACACTACTTCCCCATTCTTTCAACATTTCCGGTCACTTCTGATTGGTTTACTGTATATTTTTCTAGGCTTGTTGTTACTCTTTTAGCATTTTGTTTTCTCATTCATTTATTCTTTACACAAAGTGATAAAATGGAAAAACCTCAAATAAAAGAACAAGGGGCAGTACAAACTGCAGGGACCTAATCAATATGGACATCAGTAGTGATGACAAACATTTTTTCATGCTTCTGATAGCCATTTGTATGTCTTCATTGGAGAAGTGTCTGTCCATATCTTCTGCCCATTTTTTGAGATGATTGTCTTTTTTGTGTGTGTTGAGTTTGAGGAGTTCATTATAGATCCTGGATATCAACCTTTTGTCTGTACTGTCATTTGCAAATATCTTCTCCCATTCCGTGGGTTGCCTCTTTGTTTTCTTGACTGTTTCCTTGGCTGTGCAGGAGCTTTTGATTTTGATGAAGTCCAAAAGTTCATCTTTGCTTTTGTTTCCTTTGCCTTTGGAGACATATCTTGAAAGAAGTTCCTGTGGCTGATATTGAAGAGATTACTGCCTACATTCTCCTCTAGGACTCTGATGGATTCCTGTCTCACATTGAGGTCTTTTATCCATTATGAGTTTATCAAAAAACGGGCAGAAGATATGGACAGACACTTCTCCAATGAAGACATACAAATGGCTATCAGACACATGAAAAAATGTTCGTCATCACTAGCCATCAGGGAGATTCAAATTAAAACCACATTGAGATATCACCTTACACCAGTTAGAATGGCCAAAATTAGCAAGACAGGAAACAACATGTGTTGGAGAGGATGTGGAGAAAGGGGAACCCTCTTACACTGTTGGTGGGAATGCAAGTTGGTGCAGCCTCTTTGGAGAACAGTGTAGAGATTCCACAATAAATTAAAAATAGAACTTCCCTATGACCCTGTAATTGCACTCCAGGGTATTTACTCCAAAGATACAGAGGTAGTGAAAAGAAGGGCCATCTGTACCCCAATGTTTATAGCAGCAATGGCCATGGTCGCAAACTGAGGAAAGAACTAAGATGCCCTTCAACGGACGAATGGATAAGGAAGATGTGGTCCATATACACTATGGAGTATTATGCCTCCATCAGAAAGGAGGAATACCCAACTTTTGTAGCAACATGGACGGGACTGGAAGAGATTATGCTGAGTGAAATAAGTCAAGCAGAGAGAGTCAATTATCATATGGTTTCACTTATTTGTGGAGCATAACAAATAGAATGGAGGACATGGGGAGTTAGAGAGGGAAGGGAGTTGGGAGAAATTGGAAGGGGAGGTGAACCATGAGCGACTATGGACTCTGAAAAACAATCTGAGGGTTTTGAAGGGGCGGGGGGGTAGGAGGTCGGGGTAGCAGGTGGTGGGTATTATAGAGGGCACGGATTGCATGGAGCACTGGGTGTGGTGCAAAAATAAAGAATAATGTTATGCAGAAAATAAAAAATAAATTTAAAAAATATATATATGGACATCAGTAAGATGTCAGAACTAGAATTCAGAATGATGATTAAAAAGATACTAGCTGGGCTTGAAAAAAAGCATATAACATACTAGAGAATGCCTTTCTGGAGAAATAAAATCTAACGAAGTTGAAATAAAAAAAGCTATAAAAGAGGTGCAGTAAAAAAATGGAGGCTCTAACTGCTATGATAAATGAGGCAGAAGAGAGAATTAGTGATATAGAAGACCAAATGATGGAGAATAAAGAAGCTGAGCAAAAGAGAGACTGACAACTACTGGATCAGGACGGGAGAATTTGAGAGATAAGTGATACCACAAGATGAAACAATATTAGAATAACTGGGATCAAGACAAAGAAGAAAGAGGGTGAGGGTCAGAAAGTGTACTGGAGCAAATTATAGCAGAGAACCTCCCTAATTTGGGAAAGGAAACAGGCATCAAAACTCAGGAGGCACCGAGAACTCACCTCAAAATCAGTAAAAATAGGTCCAGACCCCATCATCTAATAGTAAAACTTACAAGTCCCAGTGACAAAACAAAAATACTGAAAGCAGCTCGGGATAAGAGATCTGAAACATACAACAGTAGAAATATTTGCCCGGAGGCAGACCTATCCACAGAGACCTGGCAGGCCAGAAAGGACTGGCATACTATATTCAGGGCACAAAACGAGAAAAATTTACAGCCAAGAATACTATATCCATCTAGGCTGTCATTGAAAATAGAAGGAGAATGAAAAGCTTCCAGGACAAACAAAACTAAAATAATTTGCAAACACTAAACCAGCCCTACAGGAAACATAGAAAGGGGTCCTCTAAGCAAAGGGGAGCCTAAAAGTAACAGACCAGAAAGGAACAGAGACAATATACAGTAACAGGCACTTTATAGGCAATACAATGGCACTAAATTCATATCTCTCAATAGTTACCCTGAATGTAAATGGGCTAAATGCCCCAATCAAAAGACAGAGGGAATCAGAATGGATAAAAAAACAAGACCCATAGATATGCTGTCTACAAGAAACTCATTTTAGACCGAAAGACACCTCCAGATTTAAAGTGAGGAGGTGGAAAACCATTTACCATGCTAATGGACATCAAAAGAAAGCTGGGGTGGCAATCCTTTTATTGGGTAAATTAGATTTTAAACCATAGACCATAATAAGAGATGAGGAAGGACCTATATCATACTTAAAGGGCCTATCCAGCGAAAAATCTAGCAATTTTAAATGTCTGTGCCCCTAACATGGGAGCAGCCAATTATAGAAGCCAATTAATAACAAACTCAAAGAAATACATCAACAATGATACAGTAATAGGAGGGGACTTTAACACCGCCCTCACTGAAATGAACAGGTAATCTAAGCAAAATATCAACAAGGAAACAAAGGGTCTTAAATGACACACTGGACCAGATGGACTTCACAGGTATGTTCAGAACATTCCATCCCAAAGCAACAGAATACACATTCTTCTCCAGTGCACATGGAATGTTCTCCAGAATAGATCACATCCTGGGTCCCAAATCAGGTACCAACTGGTAACAAAAGATTGGGATCATTCCCTGCATATCTTTGGACCACACTGCTTTGAAACTAGAACTCAATCACAAGAGGAAAGTTGGAAAGAACTCAAATGCAGGGTGGCTAAAGAGCATCCTACTAAAGAATGAATGGGTCAACCAGGAAATTAAGGAAGAATTTTACAAAAATTCATGGAAACAAATGAAAATGGAAGCACAACTGTTGTTGGAACACAGCAAAGATGGTCCTCAGAGGAAAGTATATAGCAGTATACTTTCAATATATATACTAGCTATACAAGCCTGTCTCAAGAAACAAGAGCGGTCTCAAAAACACAATCTAACTGTACACCTAAAGGAGCTGGAGAAAGAACAGCAAAGAGAGCCTAAACCCAGTGGGAGAAGAGAAGTAATAAAGATCAGAGCAGAAATCAATGAAATAGAAACCAAAAGAACAGCAGAACACATCATCGGAACTAGGAGCTGGTTCTTTGAAAGAATTAGTAATATTGATAAACCCCTGGCCAGACTTACCAAAAAGAAAAGAGAAAGGATAAAACCATGAATGAAAGAGGAGAGATCACAACCAACACCAAAGAAATACAAACAATTATAAGCACATATTATGAGCAACTATACACCCAGCAAATCCGACAATCTGGAAGAAAATGGATGCATTCCAAGAGGCATATAAACTACCACAACTGAACCAGGAAGAAATAGAAAACCTGAACAGACCCATAAACAGCAAGGAAATAGAAGCAGTCATGAAAAATCTCCCAACAAACAAGAGCCCAGGGCCAGATGGCTTCCCAGGGGAATGCTACCAAACATTTAAAGAAGAACTAATACCTATTCTTCTGAAAGTGTTCCAAAAAATAGAAATGGAAGGAAAACGTCCAAACTCATTTTATGAGGCCAGCGTTACCTTCATCCCAGAACCAAACAAAGACCCCATCAAAAAGGAGAATTACAGACCAATATTCCTGATGAACATGGATGCAAAAATTCTCACTAAAATACTAGCCAGTAGGATCCAAAGGTACATTAAAAGGATTATTCACCACGACCACGTGGGATTTATTCCAGGGCTGCAGGGTTGGTTCAACAACCACAAATCATTCAATGTGATACAATACATTAATAAAAGAAAGACAAGAACCATATGCTATTCTCAATAGATGCTGAAAAAGCATTTGACATCCTTTCTTGATCAAAACTCATCACAGTGTAGGGATAGGGGGTACATACCTCAACATCATCAAAGCCATCTGTGAAAAACCTACCGCAAATATCATGGGGAAACCAATGGGGGAAAAACAGAGAACTTTCCCCTAAGGTCAGGAACACAGCAGGGATGTCCACTATCACCACTGCTATTCAACACAGTCTAGAATTCTAGCCTCAGCAATCAGACACCAAAAAGAAATCAAAGGCGTCCGAATGGGCAATGAAGAAGTCTAACTCTCATTCTTTGCAGATGATATGATACTTTATGGAAAACCAAACAAAAAAGACTCCACTCCAAAAGTGCTAGAACTTGAACAGGAATTCAGTAAAGTGTCAGAATACAAAATCAATGCAGAAAAACCAGTTGCATTTCTTTCTATACACCAACAGCAAGACAGAAAAAAGAGAAATTAAGGAGTCAGTCCCATTTACAATTGCGCCCCAAACCATAAGATACTTAGCAATAAACCTAACCAAAGAGGCAAAGAATCCGTACTCAGAAAACTATAAAGTACTCATGAAAGAAATTGAGGAAGACACAAAGAAATGGAAAAATGTTCCATGCTCATGGATTGGAAGAACAAATACTGTGAAAATGTCTATGCTACCTAAAGCAATCTACACATTTAATGCAATCCCTATCAAAACCCCATCCCTTTTTTTCAAAGAAATGGAACAGATAATCCTAAAATCTATATGGAGCCAGAAGAGACCCCAAATACCCAGAGGAATGTTGAAAAAGAAAACCAGAGTTGGCAGCATCACAATTCCAGACTTCAAGCTCTGTTACAAAGCTGTCATCATCATGACAGTATGGTACTGGTTCACATACAGTCACATAGATCAATGGAACAGAATAGAGAGCCTGGAAATGGACCCTCAACTCTACGGTCAACTAATCTTTGACAAAGCAGGAAAGAACGTCCAGTGGAAAAAAGACAGTCTCTTCACCAAATGGTTTGGGAAAACTGTACAGCCACATAAGGAAGATTGAAGCTGGACCATTTCCTTACACCACACGTGAAAACAGACTCAACATGGATGAAGGACCTCAATGTGAGAATGGAATCCATCAAAATCCTTGAGGAGAACACGGGCAGCAACCTCTTTGACCTCAGCCGCAGCAACTTCTTCCTGGAAATATCACCAAAAGCAAGGGAAGCAGGGGCAAAAATGAACTTGGGTCTTTGTTAAGATCAAAAGCTTTTCACAGCAAAGGAAATAGTCAACAAAACCAAAAGACAACTGACAGAATGGGAGAAGATATTTGCAAATGACGTATCAGTTAAAGAGCTAGTATCCAAAATCTATAAAGAACTTATCAAACTCAACACCCAAGGAACTAATAATCTGACCAAGAAATGAGCAGATGACATGAACAGATATTTCTTCAAAGAAGACATCCAGATGGCCAATAGACATATGAAAATGTACTCTACATCAGTTGGTATCAGGGAAATACAAATCAAAACCACAATGAGATACAACCTCACACCAGTCTGAATGGCTAAAATTAACCAGTCAGGAAATGACAGATGCTGGCAAGGATGCAGAGAAAGGGGAACCCTCCTACACTTTTGTTGGGAATGCAAGCTGGTGCAGCCACTCTGGAAAAATGTATGGAGGTCCCTCAGAAAGTTGAAAAGAGAGTTACCCTACAACCCAGCTATTGCACTACTGGATATTTACCCTAAACATACAATTGTAGTGATCCAAAGAGGCACATGCACCCTAATGTTTATAGGAGCAATGTCCACAACAACCAAACTATGGAAAGAGCCTAGATGTCCATCAACAGATGAATGGATAAAGAACATGTTGTATATATATACAAGAGAATATTATGCAGTCATTAAAGCCCCGAAATCTTGCCATTTGCAATGATGTGGATGGAACTACAGGGTATTATGCTAATTGAAATAAGTCAATCAGAGAAAGACAATTATCATATGATCTTTCTGATATGACGAATTTGAGCGGCCAGTGGGGGGTCATGGGAGGTAGGGAGGGAAAAAATAAAACAAGATGGCATAGGGAGGGAGACAAATCATAATAGACTCTTAACCTCATGAAACAAACTGAGGGTTGCTGGGGGGTGGGGGAGTAGAGATAGAGTGGCTTGGTGATGGACATTAGGGAGGGTATGTGCTATGATGAATGCTGTGAAATGTGTAAGCCTGATGATTCACAGACTTGTACCCCTGGGGCAAATAATATACTTTATGCTAATAAATGAGTAGTTTTGAGTACCTTAAAAAAACATAAATTTATTATCTTATACTTCTGAGTGTCAAGTCCACAATTACTCCTTCTGGGATAAAAATCAAAGTGTTAGCAAGGCTCTCTTCCTTTTGGAGGATCTAGGCAAGAATCTGGTTCCCTCTTTTTTCTAGCTTCTAGTGACTGCTTGTGTTTCTTGACTTGTGACTCCTTCTTCCATCTTCAAGACTCTTTGACTCTCAAATCTTTGCTTCTACATACAGATGGCCAACAGACACAGAAAAAGATGCTCAATATCATTCACCATCAGGAAAATACAAATCAAAACTATACTCACCTCACACCAGTCAGAATGACTAAATTTAACAACACAAGAAACAACCGGTGTTGGTGAGGATGGGGAGAAAGAGAACCCTCTTTCACTGTTGGTGGAATGCAAACTGGTACATCCACTCTGGAGAACTGTATTTCGGTTCCTCAAGACGTTAAAAGTAGAACTACGCTGTGATGGAGTAATTTCACTACTAGGTATTCAGTCAAAGGATACAAAAATACTGATTTGAAGGCATACATGCACCCTGATGTTTATAGCAGCAATATCAACAATAGCTAAATTATGGAAAGAGCCCAAATGTCCATCAACTGATGAATGAATAAAGATGTGGTATATATATATATGCAATGGAATATTGCTCAGCCATATAAAAGAATGAAATCTTGCCATTTGCAATGACATGAATGGAGCTAGAGAGCATTATGCTAAGTGAAATAAGTCAGAGAAAGACAAATACCACTTGATTTCACTCATATGTAGAACTTAAGAAACAAAATAAACAATCATAGGGGAAAGAAAGAGAGAGGCAAATCAAGAGGCAAATCTCTAGAGAACAAACTTATGGTTACCAAAAGGGAGGTAGGTGGAAGGATGGGTTAAATAGGTGATGGAGATTAAGGAGTGCACCTGGGATGAGCACCAGGAGTTGTATGGATCTGTTGAATCACTAAACTGTATACCTGAGACTAATATTATACTGTATGCTAACTAACTAGAATTTAAATAAAAAGTTAAGAGGAAAAACCCTCGAAAAAAATAATTCTATAACTCAGAAATTAGCAAATTACTTTTGCTCTTTAAAATTCTAAATAGTTTTCTTTTAAAAATGTATGTTAAGGATGGGAAAAAAGCAAATAAATAAGGAAGAATTTCTGGTGCTCATACAGATTTTAACTAATAGTATTAAGCAAGCCAAAGTCAAGAATGTTCTACAGTCTATGGGAAAATGTCAAGGACAACAGAAAAATATTTACTTGAATCATAAATTAACAAGAATTGCAAGAAATGGGTCCATCCTCCTCACCTCAATTTTGAGAGATAGTATCATAACTAAACAATAGAAAGGAAGTATACATAAGTACACAGATCCTAGTTGTTCCTGTCCCTGCTCATCTTCACTTAGAAAGGGTAGAAGGAATTAAGCCCAAGAAAAATAAGGAATAGTAAGAAGTTTCCAGTCTATTTACTATGGTCACAGCCTCTAGGCTCAGCTGGACTATGCAAAGAACTCAATTTCCTTGAGGGACTGGAAGCACTTGTAGATGTTCAGAAGGTATGAAGTATGGAATATTAAATCAAAATATTTCCATTCAAGTAAAGCCTCCCTCCCACTCAGTATCTACTGCCTTCTTTGCAGGCAACTTGTCACATCTCAGCTTCCATTCTTTAAGCCATGCTTAAGGATTTCTTTTACCCTGGGTAAAGTTCTTCCATTTCATCTCACAAAACTGAAGCCATCTACAAGGCTGCCAACTTCTCTCACTGTTCTGCACAGTTCCAAAGAATAATCTATTGGAGCAAGGATAGTTTTCATGCTAGCATGTAAGTACCTCATTGTTGCTGATACTGTCTTGTTAATTAATGCTTTAATAGGGTCTTATTATGCCAATGGAGCCATCAAAAAGCCATGATTAATGTCTAATCTAAATATCCTACACATACAACTTTTTTTCCTGATTTGTCTCTCCATCTGTGTCTACAATCTTATTAAAGTTCAAGGAAGCCTTAGCTATATTTGGAAACAAGCTAATCCTATCAGTAGGCCAGGGTTCTCAATAGGAGAAGCTTATCCCTGAGGAGACATTAGGCAATGTCTAAAGACATTTTTGGTTTCACAACTCAGAGGGAGAAAGGGAAATTACTGCTGGCATCTAAATGGTACTATCAGGAAACAGTACTAAACATCCTACAATGCACGTAACAGCCTGCACAACAGAGAATTATCCAGTCCAAAATGTCAAAAGTGATAAGACTGAGAAAACCTGCAGTAGTCTAACAAAATATTCTAATTCCAAGACTATAAAGTCATTTTGATTTGACATGTATTCTTGGTGTATAGAATTACAGAACCTGCCTTCAAAGACTAAACAATAAATGAGCCAGAATATAAGCCTGTTCTGTATATCTGTCATGCATACATTTATACCACAGAGATCACCAGCCATCAGATAAAATAATGCACGTTAAAAGCATTGTTGACTTTTTAAATATTATTCCCCAAATACATGTAAGTTATTAATATGAATAAATAATTAACAAATCATTTAGTAAGTATAAGAAAAAGGAGTTACTAATGGTTTCTATGCATAATTTTCATTTATGACTCTGTCTCCAGATTATTTGTTGGCCTCATTTAAACTTTACCTGCATTTAACATGAAATCCCCTCACCATAACCAGGAAGAATATTTAAGGAGTCCTTCTTTCATATCAGGTGGTCTGTGCCACACAGCTGACCCTACATAGCTGGAGTGTATATTCTGGATCTGCCTAATGTACATCATGATGCACCCACACTGTTGTACTGATTCATGTAAACATTTTGTTTGTTGGGTAATATACTAAGTAGAACCATGAATGATACATGGTTTAAAAAACATATATAACTGAGAGAGTGAAAAGGGAAGAAAACCAGGAACAAACAGAGAGAAAGAGGTTTTTGTTTCTTCTTCTTTTTTTTTTTTTTTTCATCATTAAGGCTTATGCCAGAGATGTTGGGGATAAATTACTTCAGCTGTGTCCTCGCTCTGCCTCTGAAGCCCTGCCATCGTCCACAATTTGTGACCTGGTCCTGTATATCTCTTGATCAACTTGTCTATCAGTTAAAATTTTCCATCAAACAAAACTTTTACCAAATGCTACCCTTATGCCCATTGGACTTAAACCAGCTACTCTTCCCCACATTTTATACTCTGAATTAAATTGTGTGTGAAAATTACCTTTTATTGACTTTAGTGAGAGCCTTATACAAAGAACTGAGGGCAGATTTCAACTGCCCACTGCCAAAATAGCCCTCTGTCCCATCTGTTGGATGCACATATCATTAAGACTTTTATTATCCTCAGAAATAGAGAACTCATTTTACAGTTAGCTAAAAATCTATGAAAGTCCTTGAAAAGCAGCTCTTCCTGGTCCTGGTAACCACTGCAACTCAGCAAATGCTGCTAAAGAACAAGACTAGCAATAGATATCAAAAGTATAAAATGCTTCTAAATGATAGCACCAAAATGTAATTCCATGTCTATAAATTCATGCTCTACATTAAACTCTTCAAGGAAAATCTATCTACTGTGCCTCCAAAAGCAGAGAATTTTTAAAATTAAAGTTTTAAAGGAATATTAAGAAAAGTTCCTCAGAAACATTGGAAAGATATAATGTCTTACAGAACTATGAAGTAAAGACATGGCATAAGACATGGCATCAAAAGAAATCAAGAACTTTCTTGGAAATGAAAAGGTTGTAAAGGGCTTAACCATTAGGGGCCCAGGGAGAAGTAATGACCTTTTACCAGAAGAAGAGAATAAAATCATGGAAGCCTAATATGGCTTTTTACAGTTCTGCTTACAATTATGCACTAGACAATTTACCCCTTGTGGATGAGTTCCTAAAGCCTGCTGAGATGTTGCACTCAGAGAACGTATACATGCTGTTTTTTCTTCTGCTGTGGTTCATTTTTATTAAAACAAAAACTCACAACAACTAAAAAAAAAAAAAAATTCACTTTTGCTGAATTTTACTCTTTCCGAGAAGACTGACAGCATGAATGAACATTTGTCCAATATTTGTAGTAAGTCCAACAATAAAAGACAATGGCTTATACATTCATGCCCAGTCAATGTCCTATGGGCTGGAATTCATAAAACAAAGGCAGCAGATGGCATACCTAAATTTAATTTGCTATTTGATTTATCCTTGTGTTACCATTCTGAAATGCAGACACTGAGTGTTTTCTAAAACTGTTAGAAAACATAAGACCATGGTTTGAGGAAGTTTATCATATAATCTGATGCTGGATCATCAATCCTCAAAAATGAAAACTATATTCTATCCACAAAGGCGCTCTTCTCAGATTAAGGGGAACCTGTCAACAGCCAATATTCCATGTGTCAGGGATGCCATTTCATGTAGTTTGGAACCACTACTCATGGCAATAGAGCAATACCAGACGTCATCAAAAGGAAGAATGTGCTTTTGATTCTGCTGGACTAATTTGAAATTAGCAGGGGCATTTCTTGGTTTCATCTTTACTTTCCAATGTTTCCTGAGAAAACTGATGTTTTGGTTTTTTGGGTTTGTTTGTTTTTTTTAATTAATGTGATCACTTTTCCTTGTGGGTTCTTCTCTTGAACACTGCGCTACCATCTTTGATTGCCTATTAGTATGCATACAGACCAATATTCTAGGCTACCACATTCTAAAATGAGAACTTCTTAAGCCTTATGTTACTGCTTCTGGCAGCTGTCAAAATAACTCCTGCTGATATCATGTTTAACAGACTTGCCTCCAAGTCAGATCAATGTTGGGAAACAGCATGCAGTGTTACAAAATTAGGTCATTAATTGTGAAGCAACCTCAACCCTCCTTGCATTTGGAGACAAAAACTTTTGAGGTAAAAGGAAACAGCAATCAAAGAGTCTGAATCTTTTTTTTTTTTAATCTCAATTAAGGTGTCAATTTAGGTATTTAATTCTCAAAATTCTTTGGAAGGATTTTATTATTTTAAAAGTACAGTGATAAGGTATTTAGTTCTTCTAAGGGACTGTAGAACATTCCAGCATAAAACATATATCCCTCCTAACAGGGGAAAACTCAAGTGCAAATATCCATTGTACTGATTATCTTACAGCACTTAAATGTCAACTTTTTCTAATAACTCCAGGAGAATCTGTTGTCAACCTGTTACCCTCAAATATCAACCAGACTAATCATCCTAGGGTTAGTCTATCAAATGACCTCAAGTAATATAATAGCAACGTAAGAGTCTCAATGAGTTAGAGTCTGGGAACAGAAAAAACAATCTGGTAGTTAGAACCAGACTGCCAAATGATAGCATCAGCTGCATTATCTGTGTGCCTGGAGGTTGCCCTTCCAAACTAATTTTAAGAATAAATTGAAATTGAACTGGAGCCATGCAAAGTAGAACACAGACCTTTTCGAAGATTCATATCAGGTAAATATTAAACAGGTTGTCAGAAAATACTGACATTTTCTTTTTTGAATTGATTGTATGCTTTTATTTCTCTACCCATACAGCATTTCATATTATTAACATTTTATTTATTAAAACCCTGCCCTTCCCTCAAAAGGCTTTAAGGGACTTTCATGTTATGTCACAGCATATTAAGAATAAAGATAATTCCCCACTATCTTACAAACAGCATAAAACAAATATTTCGTGTATTGAATTAAAGGTAGAAATGTACATCTTCCCACAAGTTTGTTTTCAATAAAATAAAGACATTAATATTCAAATATAACATTTAATTTATTCATTTAATAATTAGAAATACCTTGGAATTTCTTCTTAAAATCCATAACCTAATACACAAATATCAAAATATTAAGATGGCCTATAAGAATTAACAAAGATAAATGTAGGTGCAAAAACAGGTTGATTTATTTGGCACCATTCCAATTTACCTCCCCCCTCTTCTGTCCTGATTAATTGCCTTCAGCAAGGAGCTGGAGCCTAGTTATGCTGTTTCCTTAATTCCTGTTGATGGAGTGTTGATATAAGGAAAGACAGAAAACCAACTGCCTTTGAACTAACCCATTCTTCAAGAGTTAATCAATCATAACCTGTCCATTTTAATTATCTCCCAAATTCCAAATAGAGATATGTTTGCAGTTTCCAAATATTTGTTTGATTAAAGATGTTTTCCTTATTTCAATAAGAAACTTCAAATTGATGAGTCAGGTGGTAAGATTTATGGAATGAAGTAGCCCAGTTTATCTTCCAGTTTTCAAAAATTCTGGTCTGCAATTCAACAATAAACAACATTCCCCCAGAGATATGCAGACTATTCCCATTAATGATGATGCATATATATATATATATATATTTATATTTATATATATTTATTATATATATATATATATATATATATATATATAAAAATCAGTAGATCTCAGAGAGAAAAGCCTGCCAAGAAAATGTTTACTAGCCTCCCTCTTCATATCCATAAAAAAACAGTTCATTGGAATATTAAATATAATTACACAAAGCTAACAGGCCATTGGTGCACCTGGATAACATTTTTGGTTGTTTTTGCCCTCCTTGGAGCAATACCAACAGATAGGGTCATCAATCAGTTATACCCATCAAGTTACAGGGAAATTCTGGCTGCCTCACAAACAACCAGACAGTTCAGTTAAGATACGGATTTTAGCAGAATTTTCCCTGAATTGACTAAACTAATTAGTTGTCTTAATTAGATGCACACAAAAACAAAAGCTAACTCTTCCTGGAAATAATTCCCCATTTAGGAGCTGTGTTTGTAACATCAGAATCAAAGCACCAAAGTTCTCCTCTCATAGACCTTTCATGGTCTAGCAATGATGATAGAATATGATGATAATGATGACTATGATGATGATGATAATACAAGATTTCTGAAAAAGATAGTTTTTATATAAAATTTCTCCTGTTTAATATGAATAAATGCAAATACATGTATAAAGTACTTTTAAGACTTAAAAAAGTCAGTTAAAACTGTTTTCTCTGACATAAGAGAAATTATACATTCCCTAATTCATCTCTCTTCCCATAGATCATTCAGTCCTTTAACAGTGAAGAAGAGCCCTCACCCACTCATTCAATATAGTTTGCAAGTTGAGAGAATGGTTTACTCAGAATCACCAATTGACCCAATTATTAAATCCACACTTCAAAATAAAAAAGGAAGATGTCAAGAAAACTATTCCTTTAATATTTGTACCTAACCACTTCCATGCCTGGCACAGCAGGGCCTGAAGAGCAGAAATCAAGCTCTTTTCATCTCTGAGTACTCCACAGCACTTAACCCTGTGACCTTAACATTGAAGTCATAATAAACTCCTCAGCCTTGAACAAAACAGACCAAGAATGTACAGAACCAAATTTTAAGTTAATGTGACTCCATTTATGAACTCAGTCTAGAGTTTACCAAAATGTGTTCCCAAAATCACCAGTCCTAATTGATGCTTTTGAAGAAATATGTTTCACAGCCAAAAATACTGAATGTAGCAATGGTCCTAAGTCTTCTAATTTTACCTAGACTTAACCAACCTGGCACTCTACTATGAGATATATTTGGGAAATGCTGTCAGGGTCCCTTTTTGATGATTTACCATACATATTTTAAGAGTCTTTAGACTCTAAAAAGCCCCCCTAAAGGAGCTTGTTTGTTTTAGTGTAAAGCAAACACATTTGACTTCAGAACCCTTTCTTATTTAACACCATGGAAGGTGTTTGGAGAAATGTTTTTCCAAAAACTGAGACATCATACAGGATGAATTATAACACCATGGGGCAGTTTACAGACTCTCCACAATCTCACGCTGTTACATGAAACACAAACAGACACAAAGGTGCCTCTGGGCTTATTAATCACCAAGCTGTACATAAAAAAGAAGAATTTAAATATATAAACATGTGATGGGAAGCAGAAATTTCAATATCTATGGAAAAATTATTACAACTAACAAAAACAAATTTTAATTACTAACTGAAAATCCTAATTATCCTCCTCTTGCATTCACAAAGCATCAACTAAAATAAACTGTTTACTATGTTTAAGTCCCAAGATCACACGTCATCCACAAATGATTTATCCCCTTTAGTATATATTTGTCATTCTTTTTAACTGGCCAGATCTGAATCCCTGCTCTAAGTTTGGAGAATGTTCTAGCTAAAGAGCAATACAAGGCTCCCATTATTTAAGTTAAAATTTGAAATCCTACTTTCCCAGCTTCTCTAGAAGCTAGGGCACTGACCTAAGATCTTGACCTTGACTGACTGCTTAAGATCATCCTGGGAAGGGTAACAGTATCAACAGTAATAGCTATATTAGATATTTTGCATGAGGTGTATACTAAGGTTCCAGGGGGTGGTCAAATGACTTAGGCTTGGCCAATCAGCACATCTCACCATCCTGACTATAGAATTGCCTCAAGGATAGAGAAGTCAGTCCACTAGGATTTAACTGAAGATCTGGGTTAAATTTTTGAGAAGAAATTAGTTTTCCAATAGATATATACACACACACATACATATATATAATGTGTATATATATATATATATGTATGTATGCATATATAAATATGTGTATATATATGTATATGTGTGTATATCTTTGTAAAAATATAAACATCATCAACTGAACTTGTGAAGCCAGCACCATCGCTGAGGATTCCAGCTGCATGAATAATGAGTTTTCTCTTTCATTCAGCTAGTTTAGACCAGCATTGTTATGCATGATAGAATTGCCATAGACTCTCTCCTTGAAGACCATGGTAGAGTTTGTACAGTAGCTAATAGATCCTGCTGTAACTGTATTATTGTCTCAGGGAAAGTGAAACCGTCAATACCGAAATTGAAGAAGAAAGCTACCTGTCTCTCTAAAGCAGATATTGATAGTTTATGGAATCTTCAGCTAGTTGGGTATGGTACCCTAGAAAGGAATGGCTGAGGTCAATGTTACAGATTAGTTTCATCATGCTTCTTAGAGTCCTATTGATACTAACCTTAACTAAATACAACACTAGATAAAAATGAATGAATTTGGTCCTAGCCCCTGTCAGTAAGATTAATCAGAGTGACCAACAGAGCAACATACTCACAAGGAAATTCACCAGAAGTGAAGAGCATATAAAAAAAGGTAGGTATTGTTGAGAAAATTCTCCATGGATCCCTCTCTTTCAGCACATCCTATGGCAGATTTTATTCTGGACTATCTTTTCAAAAAATGTTTATATAACAAAGAGTGTAGAAAACATCTCCCTTTGGGGCAAAGGGAAGTTCTGTTTTATAGGACAATAAAGCTAATGTCTCCTGTAAGACAAAAGTTGAGCAGATTTGCTAGCAGCTGCCTCGTGAGATTGAGAGTTTCCTAAACTCAGTATACCTCAACTGTGACACAAACCTCTGCACCCAGTATCTAGCTGGAATGCCTTTACATCATCCCCCATAGGACAGGGAAATTAAAGGACTGACACACAAAGTCTATGCTGTCTGCTAGACCATATATAATAAAGCCCTTTGCTTCTGACCCAGAAGTTTCACATCTTCTGCCAGCTCTATGAAACTGGAACAGGATAACTTTGTATCTTGTAAGTAGGATAAAAACCCAGACCCTTCCACTTTTTGACAAAGACCCAGATTAATAAGAGATGACATATGTAAGAGCCGAAGACTAAATATTGTAATTATATCAGTTCTCCCCAAATTGATCTATAGATTCAGTGCAATCGCAATCAAAATTCCAGCAAAATTTTTCATTGAAATTGATAAGTTAATACTAAAATATAAATAGAAAGGTAAAGTATTTGGAATCAAACTTGGAAAAGAATGAAGTTGTGGGATTTACATATTATTTGACCTTAAGTCTTACTATAAAGTAAAAAAATCAAGACACTGTAATAATTGTATAAAACTAAACAAATAGTTCAATGGGACATAATAGAAAGTCCAAAATTACACCACATATATATAGCCAAATAACTTTTGACATAGAAACCCAAGTTAATTAAATGGGTAAAGAAGTCTGCTCTATATATAGTACTGGATCTACTGGATATCCATATATTAAAAGTTTTGTTGATCAGGGTACCTGGGTGGCTCTGTCCATTAAGCGGCTGTCTTCAGCTCAGGTAATGACCCTGGGGTCCTGGGATCGAGCTCTGTATCGGGCTCTCTGCTCAGCTGAGAGCCTGCTTCTCCCTCTCCTTCTGTCTGCCACTCTGACTACTTGCATGCTCTCTCTCTGTCAATAAATAAATAAAATCTAAATTAATTAATTAATTAAAATTTTTTGATCCCTACCTTATACCATACATAAGACCCAAATGACAAAGCTCTTTATAAGAAAATGTAAGCAAATACGTTTGAGAACTTGGGATAGGAAAGATTGCTTGGAAAGAATGTAAAAGGCATGAACTATAAAGAAAAACATGGATAACCTGAAACTTCATCAAAATTTAAAACTTCTGCTCATCAAAAGATAAAATTGAGAAAATGAAAATAAAAGTTACATACTGAGAAGAAATATTCGTGATATACATTTCTAATAAAGGACTTGTATCCAGAATATATAAAGAACTGCTACAACGCAATAATAAAGCCAAATAACAACTTTCTTTAAAAAGGCAAATAACTTCAACAGATCCTTCACAAAAAAAGATTTACAAATGGTCCTATATATATGAAAATATATTCAACATCATTAGTACCAGGAAAATACAAATTAAAAGCACAATTAGATAACACAGCATACTCTCCAGAATTGTCAAAATTAAAGACTAAAAATACCAAAATCCTGGAGAAAATGGAGAGCTACTGGACACTGGTAGAAGCTTAAAATGGAATAACTACTGGACACTGATAGAAGCCTAAAATGGAACAACTACTATGGGAAAATGTATGACAGATTCTTATAATGTTAAACCCTCACCTACATTAATATTTAGCAATTCCACTCTAAAGATATTTACTCCCCCAAAGTGAAAACATGCCAACAAAAAGGTCTGTACAAAAATGTTTACTGCAGCTCTATTCATAGTAACACCAAATTGGAAACAACACAAATATCCATCAACAGGAAAATGGATAAACAAACTGTGGTATATTCATACAATAAAACATTACTTAATATTAAAGAACAAGTTAATAATGCAAACAAAAATACTAATATATCATAAAAACAGTACCTTGAATGAAAGAATACATACACAAAGGAATATTTATGGTATGACCTTATTTACATGAAGTTTTGCCTGAAGTACAGGCAAAACTAATATATGAAGCTAGAGATCCAAATATTGATTTCCTGAGGGGAATACAGAAAGAGACTGGAATGATGCTCAAAAGAACTTCTTAGGGTGATGAAAATGTTCTATACCTTCACTGGGATCTTTGTTACATGAATGTATGCACTTGTCAAAAGTCATCAACTATTACACTTATATCATTGTATGTTATACTCAATTCAAAATGAAAAAAAATACTACAAAAAAATGACTAAAAAATGTATTTTATTTAAAACTCATTTAGCTCCCAACTATTCAAGGTCTGACATCTAAACTAGATGGGTTGAACTTGAGATTATTTGCTCTGTATCCACAGGTGTTGAGAGAGATATCCTCTCTGACTTTACACAGCTACCAAGGCAATAATGCTAGGAAAACCATTAATCAAAATTTGATAGTGCCTATCTGCAATCAGAAGAAGAAAACAAAGAACACCTTGGACTATAAAAGCAGGTAAAACACACCCAAAGGATCTAGTCAGTCACAATGCTGACATTCTTGCTTCTTGTGACTCTGGCCCTAGCATCTTCTCACCATTCTGGTGAGCACTTTGAAGGGTAAGTAAGCAACTCCTTAAAAGATTAAGTCCTCTTCCTTGCTATCCCAAAAAATGTGAATGCACTACCCAATTTTAAATTTTGTCTTCTGCTACCCACCATTCAGTGAGAAGGTGTTCCGGGTCAATGTTGAAGATGAAAATCACATCAACTTACTCCATAAGTTGGCCAGCACCACCCAAGTAAGTAATGATCCTGTAGTACAGGTTTGCTTTACACTTACTTTAAAATCTTAGAATGTACTGTGATTCCATAAAAGGAAGAATGACTAAAATATTAACCACAGCAAGAAATAACTTGAAAAAAAAAACATTTAATGCCATGATACCTTCTTTTCTGCCTAAATTAGATTGTCATGGCCCTACAGTATTATAAATCCATGAAAACATTTTAAGGAGCTGACAGGACATGACAACTGGATGAGATGGAACTGCCACAAAGGTCACAGTACATCTAATGTACAGTCACTTGCCTTCTAAGGCAAAAGTGAAAAATGATCAACTTGGATATTACTGAAAAACTGGGCTTCTGTCCAACTTGAAATTCATTTCCACATCCCATGTATCATCTGTTCCCTTTGATTTTCTTTCATTCCAAATCAAACAGCTTGAGTTTTCATGACCTTGATTCAGGCCCTCTTAACGATATGACATGAAGGGCTGGGGCGGGCAAAGGAGGTAAAAGCCATGAATGATTTCCATATTTGTTTTTACTTTCAATAAACCAAAATCTCTATGCTAATTTTTTAAAAATCCACTGTATATGGGGTGAGAACTGATATTTTTAATTACATATGCATTTAACAGGAAGCTATTGCTGACCACAAATGGTTCACTTGGGCCAAACCTGTTTCCTCATGAAATATAAACCAAAATAATTTGCTAGCCCCTAAATATCCATCTCCTATTTATATCTATATCTATATTTATATCTATATCTATCTATCTATCTATCTATCTATCTATCTACCTTTTTATAGGTTTTTTTCTTTTAGCTTTTAAGGTATGGGGAGAAAAAAGAAGATACAGTATCATAATCTGAAACAGATTCAAAAGTTTAGAATTTAAAGAAAATAAAGTCATTTATTCCAACTCAAACCTGGAATTTCCTCCATAGAAATATCATCCCTGGTTTTTAGTTCCAACAACACCTGCTTGAGCACCTCCAGGGATAGCAGGAATACTGCTTTCAAAGTAGCCCATTTGCCTTACAAGTCATTCCAATTGTTATATGAAGCTAAAAATCTACCTTCTCCAACTCTAGCCCATTGGACCTAGCTGAGCCAAATATTGTGTATCACCCTCTAAAATTTGTTTTATTTTATTTTATTTTTAATTTATTTCTTTTCAGCGTAACAGAATTCATTGTTTATGCACCACACCCAGTGCTCCATGCAATACATGCCCTCCATAATACCCACCACCTGGCTCCTCCAACCTCCCACCCCCCACCCCTTCAAAACCCTCAGATTGTTTTTCAGAGCCCATAGTCTCTCATGGTTCATCTCCCCTTCCAATTTCCTTCAACTCCCTTCTCCTCTCCATCTCCCCATGTCCTCCATGTTATGTGTTATGCTCCACAAATAAGTGAAACCATATGATAACTGGCTCTCTCTGCTTGACTTATTTCACTCAGCATAATGTCTTCCAGTCCTGTCCATGTTGCTACAAAAGTTGGGTATTCATCCTTTCTGATGGAGGCATAATACTCCACAGTGTATATGGACCACATCTTCCTTATCCATTCATCCGTTGAGGGGCATCTTGGTTCTTTCAACAGTTTGGCGACCGTGGCCATTGCTGCTATAAACATTGGGGTACAGATGGCCCTTCACCCTCTAAAATTTATTTATTCTAGGCCTTTTATAATTTCTCTTAGCATGGGTTTACAGACACCTGATCATTCTGGTCACCTCTGGATATAGCTCAATCTTTCTGTCTATATTTCTTTTTTTAAATGTAGCTTTCAGAATTGACAATGGACCCCTAGCTATGCTCTGATTAATACATACTGCAGGACCATTGCCTGTCTTCATCTGTAAAATGGACATTTATTAAGGAGGCCTGAGATTCTTTTCAACATCTTGAACAGTTTACAGAATAATCTTGGGTTATAACAAATATATTGGCCAATTGAAACCATTAGGTTATTCTTTTTTCACATGAATCACCTTCAAACAAGATATTACTTCTTCTTGCCTAATTTATTTTTTAACCTAAATGCAGGATTTTGGATTTACCCTGTTAAATATGTCTTTATAGCCTGTTTTCAGCAGGTTGAGATCATTTTTATAATGAATTCAGTCACCCAGGGAAATAATTCTTCTCCCTAACTTTATATTACCAGAAGTTTGACAAGCATGACTTTCCAACTTTTATCTTTGTCACTGATAAAAATATTAGGTGAATGAGGGGTCACCACAGAATTAGAGGCCTCCTTCATGGCTTATTCATTCAATACATACTTATCATGAGTTTCCAATGTGTTAAGTACTGAAAGTGATGCATTAACCAACCATCCTCAGGTAAGTTTGCTCAAGTATCCACATTACTGTTAGCTGTAGCTAACATTGTATTTTCCAGCTTATAAAGAATATAAATGCAGAGACTTGGTCAAATGTTTTGCTAAGATCCAGATTCAGCATTCCATCAGGATAGTGGTCTTTTTCAATAATAAGATGAAGTTCATTAGGCCTGACCTGACTCACTCTTGCTTTAAACCATGTTGGCTCCCAGGGATCATAGCTTCCTTTTCTGAACATTCACAATCCATCTACTTCCAGTTTACTCTGCAGCTTTGCCAGAATCCACACCAGGCCCCAAGGAGCTCCTGCTTCTGGAATTCACCTGTTTTCCTATTTCTGAAATCCAAGATTTACCCTCTCCACTCTTTAGTAATTCCTTCAAGCTCTGATTCCTCCAAGGGTGCTGAGAAATTTCTGCAATCACACATGCAGTTATTTTTTTAGTTACCTAAGATTCAGCATTTTAAAATAGTCGAGAGCAGAGAACCTGGACTCAGACTCCTGGATTCAATTCCTGGCTCTACCACTTGCTAGCTGGACCTTGGACACCTCTCTGGGTCTCAACTTTCTATTTTGTCAAATGAGAATACTAGTATTTACCTTATAGGATTGTTGTGAGATTTAAAGGACTTACATTAAGTCCTCTAAATCTTTAAATCACTTAGAAAGAACTTATATAATGATATCTATAGAAGTATTTGTTATTATTACCATCTTTAGAACTGGAATCTTGAATGCAATTTACATGGCCAGTATAATCCATTCTCTCCTCATCTATCTTGGGCCTCAATATTCTCTTTCCAAAGAAGGTGTTTCTGCTAAAAATCCTAACATGTGAAAATTTTTTTACTTATGGTTATTTTTTCTCTCTAGAAATAGAAGAAACAAGAAATAGTATACCCCCTGAGAAAAGACAAAAGTCAAACAATAGTTAAATAGAGTGACTTTCTCTCTCCCAGCTGCAAACATCAAGCTTTAGCTCCAAGCAATGGGACTGCATGTTTGTTCTTTATTCATTTTATTTCCAACATGAATGAAAAGATTTTTATTCTCCTCAGCAATTTTGCAAGTGCAGCATAGTCTGGACTGTAGCCTTCCTGATAAGATCATTACAAGGGCATCTAGTCTTTGTATTCATCCTTGGCCATGTGTCCTTCCTCCCAGCTTTTGAACATATCCTTTTCTAAGCTGAATGTACAGGAGAGCTGTGACCACATGGGACACTGGTAGCCTCCCCTTTTCATCTGTAATTATACAGTAAGTGTTTTATTTCATCTCCTTGCAATCAGAGTTGCACTTGTTCCTCTATTGGAGACATTAACCACAAAACCTATTCTCTTTTCTCTATGCTTTCTTGGACCTTGTTTCTCTGTGATAAGGTGCAAGTTAATCTATGGCCAAAGTAACATCATTACAGTCTTCCAGGGTTCCCATTACCCCTACTATATTTTTCTACTAAGTTCTTCCCTGCTCTCTGGAACTGAGCCTCAATTAGAAGTCACTTTTTCTTCTAAGAGGAAAAGAAAATTCCATTATATAAATGAAAAGTCCGTCAGATGTTCAACTTAGAGTCAAATGCAATGTGAAGAAACAAATTTATATAAATTTATAAAGAATCAAAGACTCCTGATACCAATACCAATATTTATTTTCTTCTAAGCCCTAAAAGAATGTATAGTGGATACACTACTTTATCTTGCTTTTGTGCTGGTCTCTTAATATATTAAAAAAGGCTCTTCAGTTATTAGCCAGCTGGCTGATTAAGTTGACATTCCCACAGTATTATCACATAAAGATACCCCATTACCTTCCAACAAATGTCCTTTATGATTTTTTATAACTCAGCTTCCTAGAATTGTAATTTTATAACCTCCATTTTATAAATTATTAACACATAATTCAATTCTCCATATCTCATATCATCTTTTGCTCTATTTCCATATTTCAGAAATAGATCTCATTCACAAGGTCTTGATAATTACTGAAATGTATATTTACTTCCTTGTGATAACATTTTTAGTTTATTATTTGTATCCATACTTCATGTATTGGTGAACATCTATGGGGCTATAGAGTTGCTTCTGATTTTTGGCTCCATTTCTCCTAAGAAGCACTGGGAATTAACTTCAGTAGTAAGTCTGCATCACACTTGGAAAACTTCATACTGCTGGATTTTGGTATATATGTTGATCAATCTTCTCCATGTCAAAATGAAATCTTAAGGTACCTCAGGTTAGGTCTGCAAGTTTTCTGTTGAACATTTTCATGAGATTTATCTACCCCATTTTAAAGAATCCATCATTCTCCCTACAGAATCTTAAAAGTCTTTCTCTCTGTGTGTATCTCTCTCTTCTTTCTCCCTCTCCTCTCTCTCTGTACATATATAGAGATATCTGCATATGTAGATATGCAGATAAATATATAGAAAGAAAGAGATCAATCTCCCAATAATTAGGAGAACCAAGACCAATGAGCAAGAAATAAGACGTTAGGAAAGGTAACTTTCAACTTAATATAGCAAAGAAAACCCATTCATAAAGCAATTAGGCTATTCTGAAGTGATACTAAATGTACTCAAGATTGTATTAAAACCATCACCAAGACGGTATGCAGGTATATGCTGCTGTATATGAAAAGGTAGTATCTTAATATAGATTCTTCAAAGCAGAATCGTAGACAAAGATTTCAGGCCAAAGATTTTGTGTGGGAAATATAGGGAATACTGGTAGAGGAGTGAGAAGTGATGTAGAGAAGGGAAGGCAGCTAACAAAAGGGATACTATTAAGACAGTTAGCACAGAGTATGACTAGAGCTTAATCCAAAAGAGAACTCAAGGAATGGGTGTGTAAATCATACACCTTAGAATTATTTATCCCACCTACAAAACAAGGGAATTGGAGTATTTAGACATCTATTTTCCAGGGTCACTGGTTGAGCACGTCTCTGGAAAGAGTTTTATTTGTTTGGGGGTTTTTTGCCATCCCCTGCTTGCTGCGAGCTGTTCGTTTGGTTTTTTCCAGTTCTAGGGGAAAGAGCTTTCAAACACAGAGATGCAGATCTTGGCAGTGGGGAGTTCCCTGAGTATGCTCAAAGGTCCCTGCATTATGTATGGGTGCAGCTCAGTCAAGTTGCCTACAGATGCCTGGAGGGCTTTATGTGCTCTACCAATTCTAAACCTCTGTGACTATAATAAAGATATACATCCCTGTCCCATCCCATCTTGGAATGATAAGCATTTATTAGAAACACAAATTCAGTTAACTTTTAAAAATATGCTTTCTTCCATAATATGCTTGTCTTCAGTGTCCTTCTCTTTACAATGTTGGCTAACTAGAATTCATCACCAGCCCCTAGCTTTTTCTGTTCTTATCATGGCATGTCTTTGTATTTCCCCTACTGTCTCTTAACCTTTCATCTTTATCCTCTCATCTTTGACTCACTAGATCACATTGTGTAGCCAATCCTTATCAAATCATCAATACTGTCACCTTTCAACACCTTAGTGACAACCACGCTCATATTTTTCTTCTGGAATCCCTTCTGATATTGTCCCAATGTCCCTGCCTCATACTGCCCTTATACACTCTACAGCCCTGACTCATCACTCAGCACCCACTAGACATCTACAGTGGTCTGAAGATTACCAGGACAAGACATAGATTATTGGATTCTCCCCAGGCAAGTGTATCTGAAATTGAGTCATCTTAATATCTTACCTATTAGTTTCTATTAAATGAACTCTAAGTATTGCCAAAACTTGCTTCTAAGTTTCCAAGCAATGGTCCTAAATATCACCTGTAACATCTCCAGACTAAGACCAGCTCATAATTACCTACAGGGATTGGGTGAGAATCAGAGGCAGAGAAAGACCCATTGTCAGGCTCATCTCAAGCTCACTTTCCTCTGCTCAAAGAAGAAACAGAAAACAGAAACCTGAGAGAGACAACACACCCTTGGTTAATGTTTTTCCATGAAAAAAGGAGATTTGAAACCACACATCCACAAGGAAAAGCATTAGAATTATCAAATATGTTATTCTGTTATTTTTGTGCATAATTTTCTCCAAAATCTCCCCCATAAGAACAGAAGCTATGTTTGATTTGCTCACTAATGTAATTCTAGTCTCAGGCACAAAGCCTAGCACATAGTAGGTCCTTAGTAAAAGCTGATGAATAACTGAACAAATGAAAATGTCTGGATCTTTGAGAGCATTTTGTTTCTGGCCATGACGACAAGATGACCACTGGAGAAAGATGTACGTTCCTTTCCAATATATCCTCCACAGGTTAGAGATGTAGATCCTGGTTCTGCACATTACTGTGAGTGCTGAGTTCCAAGTACAAATTAATAAAATAAATCATTTAAAAAGTAAAAAGGAAAGCTCAATTTCTTTCTATTAAATTTCGTGGCTGTAGTTAATTCATCATCATTCATTCAGAACATTTATCCATTATCACAAACACTACTATCACAATAAGCAATTGCTACAGAAAATCAATAAATAGAATAAGAGCCATTATAAAATACTGGTATTATGGGAAATTAACTAGCATTATGGGAAATAATTATATGTTCTTCATGCTTGATGATAATCAGTATATATATGTATATGTATATATATATATATAAACATTTTTATTGACATACTGCTTGGTCCCAACTCTTGTTCACTCAAGGAGATATTTTTAAGAGATTTCATGGATAATTTGAGTTTGAAAATAACTCAGTGAGGTAGAGTAAGAGTGTGCTTGCTGATGATAACTCACTATCATTGAATTCACTATCACTGAATTATAGGTGTCAAACATAATATATTTTTCTCCTTATTCAGATTGACTTCTGGAAACCGGATTCTGTCACACAAATCAAACCTCACAGTACAGTTGACTTCCGTGTAAAAGCAGAAGATATTTTCACTGTGGAAGATTTTCTGGAGCAGAATGAACTACAATATGAGTAAGTTTATGTTTTATAGCTATTAAAATTCTCTCCTATGTATGCTTTCATCTGAGCCTCTGAATAACCCTGGGAAAGTAAAAGTAAGACCAAGACCATGGCTTCCCTGAGACCCCACAAATAGCTGATGGCAAAACTGGTCCTAGATTCCAAATTGTAAGACTTTAAGCCTGGTAGATATTTTGTTTAGTTCTTATTCCAATTTAAAAAAAAATGGTTTTGACTCCTGAACCCCAATTCAGCAAGATATCTGACCTGCTAAATGGTTATAGATAGACTATAGGCCAAACCAATAAACACTGTTATCAGCTAGACACAGTTTTAGTCCCAAATAACATCAAGTCTTCCTTCCAACTGAGCAACCAGACCTATTAGGAGCTTTAAGGACTCCTCAGGCTTCTTACTTTTCGTGTATGCATACCAGACTCAATCAATATTTATTTCAACTTAACCATTCATATATTTTCTTATCATTTGATTGTTTTTTCATCATAATAAGTATACTCTTTAATCTCCATCTTCTATTTCCTCCACTCCCCGACCTATCCTCCCTCTGGTAACCATCAGTTTGTTCTCTATAATTAAGAGTCTGTTTTTTGGTTTGTCTATCTACTCTTTGTTTTTCCTTTGTTTGTTTTGTTTCTTAAATTCCACATATAGTATTTGTCTTCTCTGACTTACTTCGCTTAGCATTATATTCTCAAGCTCTATCCATGTTGTTGGAAATGGCAAAATTCCATTCTTTTTTAAGACTAATATTCCATTGTGTATATATGCCACATCTTCTATATCCATTCACCTATTGAAAGACACTTGGGGTGCTTCCATAATCTGACTACTTTAAATAATGTCACAATAAAAGTAGACGTACATGTATCCCTTTGAACTAGTGTTTTTGCATTTGGGGGGTAAATATACTTCCTGGATCACAGAGTAGTTCTATTTTTAATTTTTTGAGGAACCTCTATACTTTTTCCACAATGGTTGCACCAATTTGCATTCCTACCAATGGTGCAAGTGGGTTCCTTTTTCTCCACATCCTCACCAACACTTATTGTTTCTTGTGTTTTTGATTTTCACCATTCTCATAGATGTGATGTGATATCTCATTGTAGTTTTGATTGCATTTCCCTGATGAGTGATGTTGAGCATTTTTTCATATGTCTGTTCATTTCTTTTGCTCATCTAAAATTGGATTATTTGCTTTTTTCAATATTCGGTTGTATCAGAGCTCTTTATATATTTTGGATACTAACCATTTATCAGATATGTTATTTTCAAATATTTTCTCTGATTTCATAGGCTGCCTTTTAGTTTTGTTAATTATTTCCTTCACTGTGCAGAAACTTTTGATTTTGATATAGTCCCAATAGTTTATTTTTGTCTTTATTTCCCCTGCCTCAGGAGACATAGCTAGAAAAATGTTGCTACATCTGATGTCAGAGAGACTACTGCCTATACTCTCTCTTCTAGAGTTTTTATGCTTTTGATTGTCACACTAGATCTTTAATCCACTTTGAGTTTATTCTTGTGGATGGTGAAAGAAAGTGAGCCAGTTTCATTCTTTTGCATTAGCTGTCCTGTTTTCCCAATATCATTTGTTGAACAGACTTTTCCCCATTGTATATCCATTCCTCTTTTGTAAATATTACTGACCATATAATTGTGGGTTTATTTCTAGGTTGTCTGTTATAATCCATTGATCTATGTGTCTATTTTTATGCCAGTACTATACTGTTTTAATTACTACTGCTTTGTAATATAACTTGAAATCCGGAAATGTGATACCTCCAGTTTTGTTTTTCTTCCTCATACTCCTTTAGATTAAGGACAAGATTAGGGTCAGACTGAATGGTTCTCTGTCCTTTTATCCTCCACAGCCCTCACCACTATTTCTAATGATAGAAGTCATAGAGAAAATACGAAAAAAAAAAAAAAAAAAAAAGAAAAAGAAAAAGAAAGTGATTCCCCAGAGGCCTAGAACAGAGTTAGCTAAGCTGATCATCACATGTCTCCTCTCCCCAAATACCACACTGGGCCATGTAACCCTTTTTAGATGAAAGTGTCTTCCTAAGTAGAAGCAGTTGTCCATTGTTGATCAAAAAACAGACAGTAAGTGCCTACCTGTACCAAGCACCATAAAGGATAGATATGGTCCCAACCCCTTCAGAGGAAAACAGAGAATTTAACTTTAAACAAAGAATTTCAGAATTGTGTAACAGATGTTAAGAAGAATGAAGTGCTAGAGATATAGGGGAATTGAGCAGCTCTGGGAATCAAAGGCCACAAGAGGAAATGAGTCTTCACCTGAGAACTGAGATGAGCCAAAGTTAGCCAAAGAAAAGGAAAAAATTATACTCTAGGCAGAGAACTGACAATATGGTAAGCTTAGAACTTGGAGAGATCACGCTAACCTGGAGGTATCTGCACTAGAGAGAAGAAAGAAATGAGGTATTTTGTTCAAAACAGTTCTTCCTCCAGGGAGTGGATCAGTAAGAAGCAAACAGGCAGTATCAAGCTCCAGTCCTGAACACGCAAATGTTTATCCAACAATACCCCACCACAAGCTCAAGTCTTCATTAATTTTGAGTAAATGTAACTTAAAATTTTTTAACGGAAATTTTCTCTTGTTTTTCACATTTTAAAAATATTAAATAGTATTTATGCTAGTGAAGATGTCAGAATTATTACCTATAAAGTCTGTATCTCATCAGGAGAAGTGGTACAATATAACATAACAAGTAAATGCTCTAGGAAAAAACAAAACAAAACAAAAAAACCAAATTCAAGTCCTAACTCTGCAACTTCCTGAATGTGTAACCTTAGATAATTTACTTAATTTTTCTTTTTTTTTTTTTAAAGATTTTATTTATTTACTTGAGAGAGACAGTGAGAGAGAGCATGAACGAGGAGAAGGTCAGAGAGAGAAGCAGACTCCCCATGGAGCTGGGAGCCTGATGCGGGACTCGATCCCGGGAATCCAGGATCATGACCTGAGCCAAAGGCAGTCGTCCAACTGAGCCACCCAGGCATCCCTTTTTTTTTTTTTTTAAAGATTTTATTTATTTATTTGACAGAGAGAAATCACAAGTAGATGGAGAGACAGGCAGAGAGAGAGAGAGGGAAGCAGGCTCTCCGCCGAGCAGAGAGCCCGATGCGGGACCTGATCCCAGGACCCTGAGATCATGACCTGAGCGGAAGGCAGCGGCTTAAACCACTGAGCCACCCAGGCGCCCCAGATAATTTACTTAATTTTTCTGAACTTCCATTTCCTTATCCATAATATGAAGATATAATACCTCTTTCAAAGGACTGTGAAGATGAACTAAAACAATATGTAAATAAATTGCTACTGGCATTACTATTGTTATGGTTTATTATTATACTAAGAGAGAAATGAAATATTTCTTAAAGATCAAGAGAAACTGTTTTGCTTAACCCCATTATCAGGCTTCATATAGCTTAGCTACCTGCTTCTACCTAAGGGAAGTGTCAAAATGTGACCACAAGAATGGACTGTCTTTTTATTTTTTTTCTTCTGTTTTTAATTTTTTATTTTTTATAAACATATATTTTTATCCCCAGGGGTACAGGTCTGTGAATCACCAAGTTTACACACTTCACAGCACTCACCAAAGCACATACCCTCCCCAATGTCCATAATACCGCTCCCTTCTCCCAAACCCCCTCCCCCCAGCAACCCTCAGTTTGTTTTGTGAGATTAAGAGTCACTTATGGTTTGTCTCCCTCCCAATCCCATCTTGTTTCATTGATTCTTCTCCTACCCACTTAAGCCCCCATGTTGCATCACCACTTCCTCATATCAGGGAGATCATATGATAGTTGTCTTTCTCTGCTTGACTTATTTCGCTAAGCATGATACGCTCTAGTTCCATCCATGTTGTCACAAATGGCAAGATTTCATTTCTTTTGATGGCTGCATAGTATTCCATTGTGTATATATACCACATCTTCTTGATCCATTCATCTGTTGATGGACAAACTATGGAAAGAACCTAGATGTCCATCAACAGATGAATGGACTATCTTTTTAAAACAAAGATATAACACAGTTAAGTTTCAAAATTTGATTAAGACTCATGTCTGTGACTTTTTGCTCTTCTTATTACACTAGGAAGAACTTTTAAAATCCTAGCCTTTAGGAGCCTTTGGTAATTTTTTTAAAATATTTTTTTAACGACAGTTTCTTTATAATTCTTTGATAAAAACAAAAGGAAGATCAGACACCATAAGCTAACCCTAGCTACCTAAATGACATCCTAATTCTACCTATATCACAAAGTAGCAATATGGCTTCTAATTGCATATAAATCTCCCTTTATCAGATGGAAAATTTATATCCTTTTTTAGTGGATAAACTTCTTGGGAATTGGATATGAATGTTATCTCATGTAGAACATTGGAAATTCCCCAAGAGCTAAACTCTTGTTAATTTTTGCTTCTCTGTTCACTGCTTAGCACACATGTAGCATACAATTTTCTAAATACTAAATAATTATAAGTCCCTAGAGACTTTATTGCTGGAGGAGCATACCAGCAATATCCTAGCTGGGACTGTAAGCAGTCCCTGTGCATCCCATTATTATCTCATATGGTAACTAATTTGTATTTAGACAGGTTCTTGCTGGCAAGAGTTTGTAATCATGTTTATATCCAACAGGAACCATCTACTACTGCACAAGTTCCACCAAAATAGCTTTGCAGACTTTTCCATGGTTGCATCCCTCTTCACCAAGACTTGTTATCACTTTGGAAGCTTTAACCAATTTCTGAGTTGCCATGGGAAAAAATTCAGAAAGTGTGCACCAAGAATAATAACTGTATCTTTATGTTTATGCTGCACCCTTAGATACAGAAAGACTAGGAAATGGATGGTGCAAATCTCCAACTTATTGTTTTGAAGCCGTTAACAGACTTTTTGGTGGGCAGGCTTTCACAGAATACCTTCCTACAAATTACAGGAATGTTGCCTTTGCCCCCATCCAATCCCGGGAGAGACTGTTAGTAATATAACTTCCTATAACATTATTTTTCTGTGTATTTCAGATTAAGACAGGAACATGTCCTTGGATAGCAATGGGTACATAACAATGTTCGTCACTAGCAATGGGCATGTAGTAGAGGAACTAACCAAATACTCATTTTTCAAGAATGTATAAGGGGGAAAAAAGTGAGTCATGCCTCCTTTTCTCAGATATTCTGTTCCTTGTTTTTTTGGGAGTCCCTGTTATCTAATTAGCCTGCATGTTTATAAAAAAGAAGTTGGATAGCACTATAAAAGGAAAATATGAAAGTATGAACAGTGTACACACCTCTATTTTGGAGCTGTAATGCAGTCTCTATTACATTAAGAGGCATTGTTTTAATCTCCTAGAATAGAAGCTCATTATTTAATAATAATATTTGTAATATAGCTTAAGTAGTGCTTTGTCTTAAATCTAATAAAATCAAATAATCACAAGGCTGGAAAGGATCATTTGAGGTCAATCCCCTGCCTTCAGGCAAAAGTAAGCACCACACTTCTACCTCATTTTGATGCTCTTTTGCAACTTACTAGAGGGTAGTTATACTCCTGGGTGTCATCTTAAATTTAACAGGAAGTTTGCCTGTTTTTTTTTAATGCTTCTTTGCCCTAATTATTAATGTAAAGATTTAATAGTTAACATAGTAATGACTCTAACAGAATGCCTCATCTAACTACCAAACAAAACACTAATCCCTACATAGTCACTGATTCTCCTAAATAATGTGAATTTGAGGATTAGGTGCAGAGAAAGGATAGCAATATTTTGTGAAAGGTCTATTGTTCCCTCTACTCAGGTGGTTCCTGATAGAGCAGAGCTTCCTATGGTTATGGTCTTAGATCCAGTTGAGGCTGTGGAATGCCTGTGAGCATTTAAGTGATTATTTCTTTTCTCTGGGCACCACTAACAATCAAAATGTCCTAGATGATATTGTACTCACTCATTGACAATGAAAAATCTTGTTCAAGTGATTGTTCAAGTAGATGTCATTTACCATTGCCTCTTGGAGTTTTAGTTTTGCCATTCAGCCAGAAAAGTTCAACCTTGTTATACTGCATTTGTTCTTTCAAACTGATGATTTCGGTATATAGTTGTTTTCTTTAAGATTTTGGCCAGTCGACTTTTTTGTTTCAAAGGTTTTTGTTTTGCTTGTTTTGCTTTGGTTTTGTTTTTTGTTTTTAGTTTTTATAAATGTTGTATTTGAAAATCATTTTCCTAAACTATCTATTTTAGGTGTTTCCTGGAGTTTTTGAAGTTTATGGTAACCAGAAATTTCAGTTTAAATTTTTTTTCATAAACCTTGAAAGACAACTATGACCAAGGCCTACAGATTTGAGTCAAGTCACTGCATTTTAGAAAAGAAAAGGACATTTAATGTCAGCCAATCAAATGCCCCATTCTAAAAATTATAAAAGTAAGGCCCAGAGATTAAATGATTTTTCTGAAGCCAATTTATAAGTTAGGCAAAACCATGACCCCTGACCTTTTGATTCTAATTCTGGATTCCTTCTACTTCTGTTCTATCCTAACAATCCAACTTGGGTATTGAATATAATTACAGCACTTACTATAATCATTGTTATAGTAACAATGCCTAACTGAAGCAGGCAGAATGGTGTTCCTGCCCCAAATGTCTATATCCTAATCCCCAGAACACCTGAATGTGTCACGTTCCATGCCAAAGAGGAGTTAGGTTTGTAGATGGAACTAGAGTTGTTGAGCAGCTGAACTTAAAATAGGCAGATTATTCTACATTGTCCAGAAAGGTCCAACATGATCACAGGGTTCTTACAAGTGGTAGAGGGAGGCAGAAGATGGGGTCAGAGTGATGTGACATCCAAAAGACTTGAGCTGTCATTGCTGGGTTCAAAGTTAAAAGAGAAGGGCAAAGAACCAAGGAATGTGGGCAGCTTCTAGAAGCTGGAAAGGGCAGGGAATCAGATTCTTCCCTAGAACTTTTAGGTAAAAGCACACCACTGCTGACACTTTGATTTTAGCCCACTGAGACCTGTGTTGGACTTCTAACCTACAGAACTGCAAAATCATAAATTCATGTTGTTTTACATCACCGTATTTGTGGTAATTTATAGCAGCCATAAAAACTAATACACTAACAGAGTATTAATGGCTGCTCAAGGAGAAATTTTCTTTCCACAAGCTAAATCTTAAAATCCACTCCTTTTCCCCCTTTTTTTTTTTTTTTGGTAATACCACCTTAAGATAGTTAAGACCTTAAGACAGTATTTGCCACTTGCTAGGAAGAAAATATCATTTAGTATTAATTTACTGCATTTTCCACAAACAGACACAAGTTCATTCCCAAGTTAACCAAATGAAGAAGAGACCAGGAGGAAGGTTCAGAGGACGTCCCTGACATACTTCATCAGAATGCCCTTGGGGCAGCCACAGGAGAAGTACACTTTTTGATGTGTGGCTGCAATTCTCTCTGTGTCAGATAAAAACATTTCAAGGCTTGACTGTGGATAATAGAAGCTTCTGCAAACTAGCTTCTGTCCATAATATTCACAATGTTGTGATCAAGAACATTAATGGTCACAAAATTTTGTCCTTTCAGAACATACTTTCAGCAGTAGCAAAGACAAATGAAGTCACACACATCCACACATTCCAGCCTGCCTTTTATAATAGAAACTTTCACCTAAACAATCCCTTATAGAAATACACAGGCCTCAAAGTTCTGTCACCAATTTTCATACTACCTTGCTTTAGAACCATTCTTTGGTTACTTTAAACCAGCCAAAAGAAAAACAAGCAAAAACTAGCTCTTTAACCCAGCATTTTTTGCCTAATAAATATTTAGCTTATTAATATTTCTAAATTTCTACCTTTCAATTATTTTTCTCAAAACCTAGAGAAAGGGGGCGCCTGGGTGGCTCAGTGGGTTGAGCCACTGCCTTCGGCTCCGGTCCCGATCTCAGGGTCTTGGGATCGAGTCCTGCACAGGGCTCTCTGCTCAGCAGGGAGCCTGCTTCCTCCTCTCTCTCTGCCTGCCTCTCTGCCTACTTGTGATCTCTCTCTGTCAAATAAATAGATAAAATCTTTAAAAACAAACAAACAAACAAAAAAACCTAGAGAAAGGCCCTCAAGTGACCAACTGTCCCAGTTTACCTGGGATGTACTTGTTCCTGGGACATTGGACTTTTAGTGCTAACACTAGGAAAGTCCCAAGGAAAAAAGTCCACAGATAGGACTCAATTGCATATTTTTGGGTGGCAGCCCAAGGCTGTTCCAGAATGCTCCAGGTTCCAGATGAAACCATTTTCTGAATTCACAGTCCAAGGACACTTAAATATGTCAAGTTTGGGCTGAGAAAGGGTCTGCCTTGCTTGCAGTCTTCAGTGATATATTCACTTTTTGTGATGAGCAGCTCAGGTTGAAGGGTATCAAGAACACTCAGAGGATACAAGTAACTCCATGGAGAATGTACTGCACAATTTACTAAGGCAGCAACTCTGCTTTTTTGCATGTTCACTAGGAAATACTCTTTGTTCACAGGAGCACATCCTTTGGTTTATTGCAGGGTATTGATAAGCAACCTGAGATCTGTGCTGGAAGGTCAATTTGACAGCCAGGTCCGTTCAACTGGACACAGTTATGAGAAGTACAACAAATGGGAAACGGTATGATGTGCACATGATTTAGACAGACATTGTTATGGGAACTGAACTAAGAATGGCACATTAATCTACAAATGGTTGCATTGGTAGATAGAGGCTTGGACTCAACAAGTCACCAGTGAGAATCCAGGCCTCATCTCTCGCAGAGCCATTGGAACCACATTTGAAGGACGCACTATGTACCTCCTCAAGGTAATCATTTTTACCCTTGACCTTCCCATATCTGAGGGCTTTAAATCAATGAATTCTAACACATTAACATCTGTTTCACAGACATGCTTATCCCAAACATTGCTATAACTCTTTCCCTGCCTATATGCCCCAGGGAGTCAAACAGATTCCCCAGCTTCTTTTATCATATGTGGATTTTTAAATCATTATTTTGATTTATTCAAAAGGAAAATGCAATAAAATACAAGAAGTCCTATAAATTTAACCACATTCCTGTAAGCAATGTAAATGATTACCTACCTTGAAGAAATTCTTCTCTCCCAGATGTTGTTTGCAAATCCATTTGTTAAAGAGATTCATAAACTTCACGTCTATCAGACAACATTACAGAGCGTATCAACGATTTGCTTCTGTCATTCTCTAATGCCATTTTTGTCATGTAATTCTAATGAAGAAAATAAAAAGACAAGGAGTAAGTAGGAGAGAAGGAAAACTCTTACAAGATTAGCAACAATCATCATTACTTCTAATTACTCATCCAGTTGTCTTGGTCATGTCACCTAATAATAGCAGCTGAAAATAACCTCCACGTGAGTACAATTAAGCAGGGTAATCAGCATCTTCTGAAAATATGAGCTTGTCAAGCTTAATAAAAATAATAAACAGCCATGTAAGCTCAAACATTGTATCTAGAGGCAAGAACATACTGTGCTAGTATTGTGTTTTAATTTAATCATGGGATATATCTCTTGCTGCTGTCAAGTTTCACCTGTTGAATCCAAAGCCCAGACAGGTAGTGAATGTTAACTCCTGACTGTGATGAATCACAATTTCCCTTTTTTTGTTTGCAATAGGTTGGCAAAGCTGGACCAAATAAGCCTGCCATTTTCATGGACTGTGGTTTCCATGCCAGGGAATGGATTTCTCCTGCATTTTGCCAATGGTTTGTGAGAGAGGTCAGTATGTAGAATCATTTTTGGTGGAGGGAAGTAGAAAGTATTTCATTTATTTAAATCAATTTCTTATAATCTACCTATAATAAGAGAGAATAATAACAGAAAAACTTTGTAATTCCAAGTTCCCATTTCTGGGTAGTAGTTTTAGCTTTCACCAAGAAATCTTTATAAGGTAAGATTTTAAAACAGCTGTTAAATTGTATTTATTTATATTTGACTCATCTGAACTTTCTCACCCACCTTTGGTGGAGAGACCAACCAGTAGTATAATACATAGGCCATTTAAAAATTAAAGATTGTGGATAAGCCACTAAGTTTATTATTATCTCCTGAACAATAATCATTATATACTTCAATGGCAATCCCACTGTAAATGATACTGTTTTTCATTCCTCATAATTCTAATGATAAGATATATGTGAAAAACCTTTAACTAAAGTTTTTAAACATCTATGAGCCCATTCTAATATAGATAATTTGTTCAATAAATAAAGAGAAGAGAAGGAACAACTCCTTCTTAAAGAAGAATTATAACTAATGGATGCACAAAGAATGAACAAAATAGAAAACTATCATTAGAACACCACAGTAATAATATTTCACAAAAACCTATGTACATATGTAAATTAGTGAGCAAATTTTTTTTTTAAGATTTTATTTATTTATTTGACAGAGAGAGATCACAAGCAGGCAGAGAGGCAGGCAGCAAGAGAGGAGGAAGCAGGCTCCCTGCTGAGCAGAGAGTCTGATGCGGGGCTTGATCCCAGGACCCTGAGATCATGACCTGAGCCGAAGGCAGTGGTTTAATTTAAACCACTGAGCCACCCAGGTGACCCAGTGAGTAAATGTTTAAAGACAAATAGGATAATTCCTATCTCAAAGTATCCCCCCCAAAATATGTATTACATTACAAAAGCATAGTTTACAGTAGAGAAACTTAGCAGAAATTATTTAACCAATTGATCAAGGTTAATATCACCAGCATTAAGACAAAATCAGTATCATGTACCCCCTGATACTATGTACTGAAAAGATACATCATCTGTATGGTATTCTTCCTCAAAATTCATAACCTTCCTCTAATCATAAATATATATATATATATATATATATAGAGAGAGAGAGAGAGAAAGAGAGAGAGAGACACACAAACCTAAATTGAGGGACCTTCTTCAAAGTAACCGGACCAGTACTCTTCAACTGTGTCAAAGACATAAGAGACAAGTAAAGACTGAGAACTCATAGATAAGAGGAAACTGAGGAGACATGATAACCAGTGCAATGTGGGATTGTTTGTATATTGGATCCTAGACCATAAAACGGATAATAGGGATGCCTGGGTGGCTCAGTCGTTGGGCATCTGCCTTTGGCTCAGCTCATTGATCCCAGGGTCCTGGGATCGAGTCCCACATCGGACTCCCTGCTTGGTGAGAAGCCTGCTTCTCCTTCTTCTCCCTCTCCCCTGGCTTGTGTTTCCTGTGTAACTAGCTATCTCTCTGTCAAATAAATAAATAAAATTTTAAAAAAGAAAAAGAAAAAGGGCAAGAGTGGAAAAATTGGTGTTATATGTAAACAATGAATCTTGGAATACAACATCAAAAACTAATGACGTACTACTATATGTTGACTAACAACATACTAAAAAAATAATTAAAAAATAAAAAATTGGTTAACTCTAAATAAAACCTATAGTTTAACTTTATTACTGTATTAGTGTTAATTCCTTCACTTTGATCATTGTACCATGGTTAAGTAAGATGAAAACATTAGGGGAAGCTGAGTGATGGGTATATGGGAACTATTTCTGACTCTTCTCTAAGTCTAAAATTACTTCAAAATTAGAAGTTTAAAATATTGAAGTACTTTTAAAATTAAGAATATTACTATATACAATATACTGTCTTTTGTGTGAAATATTTCTGTATCTATTTGTCACGGTCTTGGTTTCTAGACATGTTATGTGTCCAATTAGAACCATTTAACTTCAATGGATATCTCACCATATGCCCTCTAGAATGAAGAAATTTTATCACTACTTTGGTTATCTCCAAGATTAAAAGAATGTGGTTCACTAAAAGAATGTGGTTCTATAACTCCTCCAGCCTAAAAATCACTTATTTTATCATGTGCTATTATAATAAATACAATGTATAGAGTCACAAAAATATATAATAACTATTAATACACAGAAGCCTTAAATATTTTAAAGTCTATTCAAGAAAGCCTGAGAAAGAGTTGAATTTAAGTTTAATATGATCCTGGGGCTGGGGAACTATGACTAAGAGAACATAATAAATGAGCATGAAGTCCTTCATTCATAAAGAAGTCCTTCATTCATAGAGAGATCACTTAGAAATCATCACTTAGCAAGGAGAACTAGTCTCTTAACTCTTACTCAGTGTAGAGGAGTAAGAAGGATACTTTCATCATTATTCAGCCTGGAGCCTTGGTGAGAACCACCCAAAATCCATCAGTGTGAGCTCACTTCATAATGGGAGGCCTTCTTCATTCTTCTTCCTTATTGGACACACTCTCTAGTGCAACCATCTACTTCACAACTTTAAATAAACTTCTAGATGATATTAGACACATGCACAGCCATCCATAGACATTCTTTACTTACTAAGTATAGGTCTTACCCTCACATCCTACTCACTCTGAAAAAAAAATTATTGCAAAATAAGTAAACACATGTATGTTTCTTAAAAGTCTATAATGTTATTAAATCTTTTGTTCATCTTTAAAGTAAAAAGTGAAATAATTATGTGAGTTATATATGGATATAAAAGAATATCCTGGAAACAAAGAATTAAAAACAACTATTTTAACCAAAATTATAGGTAATATTTTACTAACTGCCTTTTAAATATTAATAATGTCTACCTCAAAGAGACATGGCTTCCATTACAAAAGTCAATATTCACCCAGTCTATGTAAATTTTAGTAGCATCACGTATTCTATTTTTCCATGAAATTCTCTTCCTCATTGATACTTAGGCTATCCGCACCTATGGACAAGAAATCCACATGACAGAACTTCTCGACAAGTTAGACTTTTATGTCTTGCCTGTGGTCAATATCGACGGCTACGTCTACACCTGGACCAAGGTATATGAGCCAATACTGAAAGGGGATGATGAAATTAAAACCAACCCACTTTCTATTATACTTGGCCTAACCACATAATCCACTTTCAGAACCGAATGTGGAGAAAGACTCGTTCCACCCAGGCTGGAACTACCTGCATTGGCACAGACCCCAACAGAAATTTTGATGCTGGTTGGTGCAGTAAGTATCAGGATCACCATTTTGCAAGCATCTGTTGAAAAAGCACAGAAGAAAAAATAATACAAGAAAACACAACAGTGTCTAAAACAAGAAAAAATATAAAATTTTATATTTTAGAATTCTAACTTTCTGAAAGCCACAGACAATAAATGGTTTATTTATTTATTTAAAAAAAACATATTGTGTGCTCTACTGCATTCCCAGCTATGTTAGAAGCTGGAAACACAAGACTGAGAATACAGACGTAATCCTACTACTTCAAGATATATAATCTAAAGGACACAGTCATTAAATAATTGTTTAAATAAAATTGTGATATAATTCTAATTTTGTGATTCAACTCTCAGAGAAAGATTAGAGTAATAAGGAAATTTCTCATGGATATTAGTTTGTCCCCTAATTATTAATTTTTTTACACTATATTGATCTCATTGTATATTATTACACAGGGACACACTGGTGATTTCACATGCAACTTTTACCCCATAAGCTTAAAAACATACCACCCCTAATCTTGTGAGTAATGCATGCATGCTTTATTATATACATATATACATACATTATCATAAGGATCCAGGTAAAAATAGCTTATTTTTAACTTTCTAATTTGAAAGTTTGAAATATGCCTTGTGGTAACTTCCATAGATGACCATTCCATTAACAACCTGTTTTTCTAGAAATCGGAGCTTCTCGAAGCCCCTGTGATGAAACTTACTGTGGACCTGCTGCAGAGTCTGAAAAAGAGACCAAGGCCCTGGCTAATTTCATCCGCAGCAACCTCTCTTCCATCAAAGCATATCTGACAATCCATTCATACTCCCAAATGATGCTCTACCCTTACTCCTATGATTATAAACTCACAGAGAACAACGCTGAGTTGGTAAGTGGTCATGGTAGTAAATATGGTATTTCACAGTTAAGATTTTCTTAAATCCTATTCCTGAGAAAAAATTCTAAGAACAATTTTTAAAGATTCCATTATTAATTACTGATAGCAGGAGCAAAAAAAAAAAAAATTACTACAGATTTATAAGGAATCCAGAATTGGCTAGATAAATTAGCTAAAAGAGATAGGATTTTGATCCAGGAAACAGTTCCCAACATGTTAAACTGGTTTAGTCTTCAAAATGACAATAGGTCACTTACCCTGGCTTCACCACAATACTAACTCACATGATGATTTCAGATGCATCTGGGATAATCAACAAAGTAGTTCTGTCTCACACACAATTAGAAAGTCAATTTTGTTAAGTTGCCTTGAGCTGGATTTGACATAGGCAGAAGCATGGCAGATGTAATTAGGAACCTGGCACATTTGGTTGATAAGATCCTAAAATTATTTCACTATTTGATTAGGCGAGACACAGAAATAAAGCAATCAATGAACAAATGGTATGACTGGATCCTTACTAGATACAGGAAGCAATGTAAAAAAATTTAAGTAGCCATGACTCAAAAAACTAGCAATCTTGTTACAGAATCATGATATAACCACATGAAAAGTTAAATAAGAGTTTTATAACATTCCCATTAACAAATATCACATATCAATGCATAATTTTTTTAAACCAGAAGTTTTGAACCCTTTGCACAATATTTTTTTTCTAACTTATAAAACATCTGGCTGCCAGAAGTTGGGACCAGTGATCTAAAAGAATAAGTGTAAGATTTAAAGCATTTGAGTTATGCCAAAAAAAAAAAAAAAGAAAGAAAGAAAGAAAGAAAGTGCTCCACTTAGACAATGACATAGATATTTGGCTTACCTAAATGCATAAATTTGAAGACCCAGTAACTTTAACAATTGGAAACTGTTGTTTTGTACTTTTAGTCCTTCAGAAACCAAATAAAACATGTAATGCTATAAATATTTTGTTAAGAGTAAAACAGAAAATAACTTAGCCTCTTAGAAAATTGATAGCTAATAGTTGGCCAGGTCCTCCTCATTAAAAATGACAATAATAGGGGCACCTTGGTTGCTCACTGGGTTAAAAATGACAATAATAATAATAATGTTATTTTCATAAAGCTTCCCATTTTCCTTATCCAGAGCCAAAAAAAAAAAAAAAAAAAAAAAAAAGGAAGGAAAACATCATTAGTTGGAACCTTTAACTATTTCAGTTTTCCAGTTATGCTCCATCTGTTAAATGTTCCCAGTGGGTGCTCACAGTCCTGCTATCCCAGAGATGGGTGTGGTCAGCTCCTCATTTCAATCCCAGATTTGAGTCCCAGAGGAGAGAAGGTGGAGCTATGTTGTTTGCTTTATTCAAGTGAATATTTAAATTGTACCACATCAGAAAAGAAAAAGACAAAGCCATAATAACTAAGCACTAATGAGTTAATAAGTAAAATATTAAAACTAAAATTATAAACCATATTAAGTGTAACAATAATATATCCAGTTTTGCTTAATATAGCTAGTTTTAAACACAAATTCTAAAAGACAAATGCTTACAGAAAAACAAAGTGTTCTCTGGAAATGAGCTGTTTCACAAAGTTTCAATACCTTTTCCTATTTGGGGAATAAGTTAATTCTAATTAACAAAGAAGTGGAATAAATAGAATTATATCACAATAAAATATTCATAATCTATTCTCAACAAAAGCACAAACCATAAAATAATCTTATCTTGGAAGTTTAATTATGTATTCACAAAACTAATAAATTCAAGAAGTACATGCTACTTCTTATACTTTCTAAGCATGATAAGATGGGTGGCTAAACTATAAAATTTAATTGCACTTATATCACATTAATTGATTTTAAAGTTATTTTAATTTCTAATATTTTTTTTCTATGATTAATCTTTTGCCTCGCATCTTAGAAGAAATATTTAAATGAATGTTAATTTGATTAGTAAATTCATTGGGAATCTGAATTTAGTTCAGCACCCCCAAAGCAACTTAAATCTTTTGAAAAACTAGAGATCCTTTCAATCTTTTTCTTATTTTGCATAATTCCAATTCACTTACTTCCTAAGCACATATGGCAGAACTCATAACTATAGTGTTAATGAGTATAAATATATGTGTGTGTGTATATATATATATATTATATATATATATAATATATATATAGCCAAATGAGAATCTGAATCTCTCATAAGGAAAAATATTAGCTTTTTCATGGTTTTTATTTGCAATGAGAATATTAAGGAAAAAGGTAAAAGTCATGATAAATGTTCCATCCAAATCTAATGCTTCTGTATGAATTTTCAGCTAAAAAAATGTGACCCTGCTGTAGAAAACTAAAGGTAGGAAAAGATTTATAAGATGCCTTCTTGGCACATCACATTATGGATAACTCAGAATTTCTTAAAGTATTGTCTTACCTAGAATTCAGTGTATAGATATAGATATGATTCTTATTTATCTTTACACTTACAAAATTTGTAAGATTATATCTGTAGCAAAAAAAAAATGCTTCAAGGAGACTATGACTCCCAACAAAAGGAAATAATTCTTTACTTCTAGTAACATTCTCAGCCCAAATTTAGGATATACACAGAAATCTCTGATATCTGAGTCATGATAAAAATGTATGTGGCTTCATTTCTGAAAGATCTTATATGTAGATTGCCTGATTATTCACATCATGAGACAACCTTCAGAGGGAAGAAAGGCAGAGATGAGAATGCAAAAGACCAATGAGGTAAAAGAATAGAAGTGACAGCATGGATTACAAAGAAAGCTACCAAAAATATCTTTACAGCAGATCAGTAAAAAGAATGAGAGATCATAAAAATACCTTACATATATAATGCTTTTCAGTTTGCTAACTGTTTTTACACATACTATATTATTTAAAGAAAAAATACAAAGTATACTGTGAGTTTCCAATGGCTTCATACACCTTCCAGTTCCTCAGTGTTAACTTCTTCAATAGGAAGCTATCACTATCTTTAAAGGAAGCTTTAAGATCCACGAGAATAATATACTTTACATTTTCAAAATTCTGAAGGATAATGAAATATTGAATTGTATGACCTCTTTATTGTGAGAGTAGTTCTCTTTTTATTAAGAAGACTTAACTGAAAATGTTCCCAAACCTATCCATATCTTTGCATTTATTGAGCATAGAAGAAGCTCCAAATCTTTGGTCTGCCTACCCACCCCAAAAAGGCACATGTGTCACTGTTACTTATTATTACTATTTATCATAATACCATTTCTAAGTCCAAAAGCAGGAATGTAAAATAATAACTGGTCAACCAAGTATCTTGACCCATTCCCCAGACTGACCAAACTGGAAGTTGATATGCACTCCACAAAGGTGCTGATCCAGGGCATACAGCTGACACCACATGTCTTCATTAAAAGCACAGAACTTTACAGCTGGAAATCTTTGAATTTCTCTGGTTCTGCTTTCTCATTTTCCAGCTGAAGCAATGAAGGCTTGGCTAAGCCAATACAGTAAAATAGGCAGCCTTGGGCCTAGACTTATTGAATCCTGAAGAATTTCCTAGACTGACCCAATTTCCAAAGATACCCACACATATTTGTATGGCCATGGGTACCCCATGTAGCTGTTTTACAGAACATCCATCAAATAGTCTTTCATCCCACAAATACCTTATTACCTCTGTCCCTGGACATTGCTAAGGATTTGCAGTGGTCAGCTGGGACACCTAAATTCCCAGGACCCAGTCTTTATGATTTTGGTCCTATGCTTTCAAGGGCATATATTCACTAACCAGGAGAAAAATGACAATCTTTCTGAAAAATTATTAAACTTGACCAAAATATAAGAATCCACTTCTAAACTCTAACACCTTCCAGTACAGTGGCACCTCCCTCTTAATTAAAATGTGAGTTAATGAGCCACCAAGATAGATATCTACTGTTCCACCCAAGTACTGAGCATAAAGCAAGACCATGATTAGAGATAAACATAAAAATCAGAGAGAACAAATGTTGTGATTAGAAGGTGGATAATTGCAGGGTCATGTGCACACCCTATCACAGCTGTCCCCATGGCCCTGCCTAATAACAATAACAAGTCCATAACCCCTCCGTCAAGCAGGCTACCAGAACCTAAGGAAGACAGAATCTGAGGCACAAAATATCCACATCTGACAACTGCAGAATTTATTTAATTAGAGAAACTGTTGTTGATTTATCACTATACATTTTAAAAGACTTCTTGGCTTATTAAGATATTCCTACAGAGGCCTGGTCAGAACAGAGTTCATCAGACAATTATCAGAAATTTCACTGAGTACCTATTAAGTACTCAGCATAAAACATGGTTTTTGCTATTAAGAATGTAGGATCTTACTGAAATTGTAAGACTCATATATCAAAAACCATATAAGAGACGTACAAAATTTGGAGTTTCAAACTAAGCATGGTAATAGGAATTTAGGGCAAGAAAATGGTAATATGTAATGAGGCTGGTCAGTGAAAGTTACGGAGAGGAGAAAAACCCCATTTATTCTGGGCCTTGAAGGATGGGCAGGATTTGGGCAACAAAAGACAGAAGAGTGCATTTTAGGCAGAGAAAAGAGCCAACAAATGGCCAGCAATAAGTTTGAAAAATGGGGAGAGAAGAAAGATCAACCTGTTTCCAGTGTTCTTGTGAAGGAAGAGATAATGACATTACCCAGGAGACTTAAATGTCGTAATGAGTCCTGTGTCACAGCAGGCTCTAGAGCCAGTAACTTGGTAAATAGGATTGCCGAGTCAAATACAGGGCTCCCAGTTAGATGTGAATTTCAGATAAACAATATAATAATAGTGTAAGTATTGTCCAAATATTACAGATTTATACTGAAAAAGTATTCACTGTCGATCTGAAATTTACATTTAACTGGGTATGCTGTATTTTTGGCCAAGATTGGCAACCCTGCTAGTAGAGGGATATTTTAGCAGCACTGAGCTAGCAGCAGTATTTAAGAGACACCTGTACTATCATCAGCAAAAAAGACAGGCATTCAGAGCACCTTCAAAACAAGTTGTCTTTCTTTTTAATTCTTTCTCCAAAATACATTCATGTTTACCAGAATTATGTCTTTTATCTGATTTCTTTCAAGCTAATTCTGTCCCCTCCCCTACCTCCTAGGAGATATTTGGCAATGCTGGGGAGACATTTTTGGTTGTTGTAACTGTGGGAGTACTATAGGCATCTAGTGGGTAGAAGCCAGAGGATGCTGATAAACATTCTACAATGCACAGGACAGCCCCCACAACAAAGAATTCTCCAGCACACATGTCAGGAACGCCAAGGTTGAGAAACCCTGCTTTATGCTAAGATAAGAACAGAGTCACATTCCTGGCTAAAGTCCCCTGGCTTTCACCCTCCTCGCAAACAGCTTACAGTGTTCTGCAAATCTGAAGTGCCAGAGACCCAGTACCTTCCCATTATACAACATGTATTATTTAATATTTATTTGGAAGAAGTACCACTTACAGTGGTAGGTGCTCACCTACATGGCTCACCTACACAAACACACACACATACACACACACACAAACATGCTCTAGACTTTGCAACTTCAGCTGACTCACATTTCACATTTTCCTTGAATTTTAAAGAGCTTAAAAATATGCAGGCAGATCAGCCAAAGGAAAAAATTGCTTTACATCAGTGAAAGCATTCCCACACCCGCCAGGGGCTCTGCCAAGATGGGCAGGCCCTGCTCTCCCGAGCCAAACCTTTCGCTAACTCCTTGCCTTTCTCTAATCTCAGGCTTTGCAACCAGAGCCTGCGCTTGTTTACCCTCCTGTTTTTCTCAGAAACATATTTGTTTTTTCAAATCCCGAAGGCTTTCTCCTCAGTGCTTCCTTGAAGGCCTTGCGGGTTTCTCCTCTAGCATCAAAATTATAAAAGTTAAATTCCTCATTGGTCCCTTGGTATACGTTACCCGTTATCATAGGACAGAAGGAAGGAAACCGCAGTTAAAGATTATTTTGATGCTTTCATTTTCACATGTATTCACCCAGAGGAATAATTAAACTCAGAACTTCAAGTTAGAAACAAAGTTCTGGGGAAAATTTCCTTCCAACTGGTTTATGCCCATAGTCAGTTTGGAACTTTTGTTTTCTTGTACTGTAATAACGGACCAGTGGAAGATTAGAAGAGGCAGCCCCCACCTCCCATGACACTGGCTTGCAATGAGGACCATGAGCACAGCCATGAGACAGGGGCTTCCTGATCACATGTTACCTGGGAAGGCAGGTCAGTGGAAAAGAACACCTTCGCCTTATTCATCTTACCAGCCTCCTGGAGCTCAGAGCCTGGGAAACATTACACTAGTTGGTCTTTTGTCTCTTGGGCTTTGAGTTAGATGTGACATTTTAGACTCTCTCTGTCTTTTGCTCTATGACCAAGGCCTCTTTTTAAGAAAACAGGTGACAAAAGAGAACATGCATAAGACATGGTAGGAAACTCATATCTAAGGATTAATAAAGGCTGGCCATGTTTGGCCTTGACTGAAAGCAAAGTTTTCTCTGAGGCTGATTTATATTTAGCTTCCTTCTGTTCTTTACAATTGGTAAAACCAGCTCCAGCAACACTTCTTTTGAAGTATTCCAAGGCCACAAGGAGAAGTGAAAAAGAGCACAGAATTTAAAGCAAGAAGAACCTAGCTCAAGTCAGCCACTTATGGGGCTGCATGCCCTTGGGAAAGTTCTTTTATCCTCTCTGTGTTTCAGTTCTTTTATCCGTAAAATGGGGATAAAAATATCTAGCTCTTATCAAGAGCTCTTTGTAAAGTCTAAGGTTTTATGTAAATGTTAGTTCTTATTTTGAACCCATTGAGCAAGGATGTAAGATGTCCCTCAAATGACAGGTTGTAAAGAAAGTGTCTTTAATTGGAGTTTCAAGATGTGGATCACACTTTCTGATGTGCTATTGCTTCTGCGGATCTTTCGTCAGCTGTCTTAGTCCGTTTTTACAGAAATGCAGAAGGGAAAGGAGTTACCACTCTAACGTTTTAGCAAATACAGGAATTATCTCTCTTTTACCATTCCTGGCTGGGGTCAGTCACCCAGCTTGGTTGGAACATTCCCACTGAGCATGCTGCCCCACGTGGCATTCCATTCTGCAAGAAAATTCTATGCTGATGAAATGTGGACAGATAGTGTTAGAAAGATAAATGAGTAACATTTGTGAAAGTATTTGAACTCTTCAAAAGAAAAGACCCACATTGATTCCAGGGATTTTTGTTAAGATCATTGGAATTTAAAATATGATATTTTGGTCAATTAATGTCTGTTCTGATTTTTTTTTTTTTTTTTTTTTGGTCTCTTGGCCCCAGAGGGGCAGAGAGAAAGGGTCCACAGACTTCGTTTTTTTTTTTTAATTAATGGAAATAAGTAAAATGCATAGCAGAAGTCATTGTGTAAATGTGGCAACCCATCAACCATCACTACATGGTACTATGCCCTCACATTATGTCACAGCCTTTACAGGGCTCGGTGTCCTGCACACACACCCAAACCGGGCTCATCTGTAATGCCCCAGCCCTAATATAAGACTCAATCACCCAACCATGTGCTAGATGCTATACAATCTGTTGAGAATAAAAAATAAATAGCCAAGAACCCGTTCCTATAAGAAGCTTACCTGGGAGGTGATACAAAACAGATGCAAAAACAACTCATTATACAACACAGTGACAGGAACTCTGATAGTGGTATTAGCCTTCACAAAGGAGGGGGAATCGTTGCTCCCTAAGAGATTCAGGGGCAGCTTCACTAACAAAATGACACTAAAACTGAATGTGGACAAACAACAGTAGTTCTCCAAGTGAACAAAGATGAGAAGAGGATTCCAACAAAGGGAGAAAGATATCCAAAGTGAGGAGGTAAGGAGAGTCAGGAAGAGGTGTATGGGGAAGAAGTTCAGGGAAACCTAGCTCCAAAGGAACACGGAGTGCACAGCAAGTGACGCAGACTGAAAGAGAAAGAAGGGGCTACCTCACACCCTTTAGGCTAAGGAAGGAAGTTGGGACTTCAAGAGAAGGTGAGAAAGCCACTGAAAGATGTGGTGATGAAATGACACTCAGAAGATGAGTGATGAGGTAGACATCAAGAGGACAGAGCAACTGAGAACAAGGAAAGCAAAGGCGGACACAAACTAAATGCTCCTGCAATGTGCACCATGACAGCAACATGTTAATATCCTTTTTAAACTGATATCAATCTTAAATATTTCGGTCAGCACCAAAGGCAGAACAACTTCTTCAGAAGATGCCTAAGGAAGTCTTAGAAAACACATAATTCTCACTTTGAGGAAAGGCAAACTGAACATTTTTGTGTGGTCCTAACAGTAGTTATGACTAAAATGATAAATTGGTAAGTCAAATGAGGAAACAGATCATAAGTAGACCCCTTCAGTTTTGTCAGATAACTCATATATTACATCATATCAATAAACATATTAAGAGACTTGAAGTTTTTGAAGTTGAAACTTGAAGTTAATGGATAACTTCAATGATCTTCTTATTTTAAGTCTTCTCTAGTCTTCGTAACTTCATGTTTAGAACTAATCCTACAGAATCACACTACTTTTTTCTCAGCTTTATTGAGCTATAATTGACTTATAACACTGTGTGAGTTTAAGAGGTACAATGTGATGATTTGATGCACATAGATATAGGGAAATGTTCACCACATTAGTAACATGTCCTTTACCTCACATAACTATCATTTTGTTGTTGTTGCTATTTTGTTGTTTTGTAATGGTGACAACATTAAAGCTCTACTCTCAAAGCAACCTTTAAGTATATAGTACAGTACTGCTAATCATAGTCATAACGCTTTACCTTAGGTCCCCGGAACTTAATAGAACTGTATTTCTAACTAGAAGTAATAATTCAAGACTTAAATGGGGAGAGGGGAAACCAGAACTGAAGAAAAGCCTCAGAATGGTAACTAGCAAAGGAATCAGAGTTCTTTAGAATTAGAGGTTCTGCCTTACAGAAAAATAACTACAGGTGTCCTCAGATGAATGGCAAGTTAAAGAAATTGTAGAACAATAGAAAATGTACTATTTACTTACCAAAAATATTAGCACCTCACCACATTTCACATTTCTACATGATGATTTTATATCTATTCTGAGCACTGTGCAACTGTTAATTATTCTCATTTCAATCTGCAATAGGCCCTATACTAAAGGGTAAAGAGAAGACTTAGCTCTAGTGTGTTGGTTAGAACAAGATTAAACAACAGGAACTATACATTTAGATCACAATAGTAAAGATCCTACGCAGTAATAGAAAGCATGTATTAGTTTACCAGATTGGAAAAAAGGGAAGTAAAACCCTAAAATTTTCAAGTTAGTGTTTCAAAGCTCTGAGAATAAATTAGTTGCAAGAAACAGATTATACCATTTCAGCGGACCAGACCAGAAAATCATGAATTATGTTTTATAACTCTTTTTAAATTTTCTAATTTATCACTCAGTTGGTGCAGCACTAACAATTAGGGAGGTGGAACTTTGAAATTTTATAGACATGCCCTTGTCAATCTGACATAGGACACTACTAAACTGGTTTTCATATTATAACAAGGTCTAAGGGAAGCTGCTACTTTGTAAAACAAGGAGTATTTTGATTTCATCACCAATCTCACTGCTTTCCAAGCATATGTACAAGACATAATTATGATGCCAAAATATGAAATATAGCTAGTTTCATAACCAGAATGAATTATGGCTAATTCTCCTGTAGTAAACAATCAGATTTTCAAATCTGTATTCCCAAGACAGCCAAGTCAGGCCTTACTTTTTGAGTGATTTCATTTAAATATGCAGTATGTCAGTGGATGCTGGGAAGTTTACAGCATAGGGAGGCTGGGGCCACAGAGCCCTTGCCCTTGAAGAGTTGGGGGGCATTGAGGCAGAAAAGCAATGGGTCTTTTGAGAAAATGAAGCCACTTCTTTAAAAAAAAAAAAATACACATAAGCTAATACTTGCTGCTTTTTTTTTTTAATTCTGGAATTCAAATGTTCTTCATTTTGAAAAGAGTAGATGTTGTCTAATTCTTTAGTCTAAAAATCTTCCAAGATGGAACCACCCTGATTCCTGGAACTGCCAATTCCTAAGTATTTCTATGTTGGCAGTGAACACTGTATTAAGTATCCCATCATTCATATGTGTAATTTTTAATGCTCTTGCCCCAGCTCATATAATTCTATCCTGTCCTGGCTTTATAATTTGCCACATTTCCAGGTATTTTATGTTTTGTTTTGTTGGGGTTTACTTTGTATGCGTTTGATTTTTGTTTACCTGTATTAGGTAGACAACCTCTTTGTACAAACACAAAGACTTTCTTGTCTCCTGCTTTTCTCTTACAAGCTCCAGACACAATATAGATTTGCCAAACTAATCCTTACACATAAACTAATTCTTAATATTATTAACACTGACATTTTACTAAATCAATGAATGTGATATCTGGGACAGTTACAGATTGCTATAGTCTCATTTCTCTAGCCTAAACTAAGGTTTAAAAAAAAAAAAATGTTTAACAAGCCTAAGGAAGAATACCTGGGAAAAAAAGACACACTAAGTTCTATGTAAATAAAAAAGAAAAGAAAGTCGGGGCACCTGGGTGGCTCAGTGGGTTAAAGCCTCTGCCTTCAGCTCAGGTCATAATGCCAGGGTTCTGGGATCCAGCCCCCCCCCCCCCCCCCCCCCCCCCCCCCACTGGGCTCTTGGCTCAGCAGGGAGGCTGCTTCCCTTCCTCTCTCTCTGCCTGCCTCTCTGCCTGCTTGGGATGTCTGTCAAATAAATAAATAAAATCTTAAAAAAAAAAAAAGAAAGAAAGAAAGTAAAAGACTGTCCTCTGACTAAAACAGAAGTTACTGCTAGGACCCATACTTTACTGCAACAATTATTTACAATGAATTTAAAGACCTAATGCTCAGATAAGGGGGTAATATGCTAATGATCTTCAGAGTTCCAACAAATAGTTCCTGGACAACCACCAAGTGGTAAGCCTTGACCAGGGCTCTGAAGACATGGAGATAAAAGACAGAAAAAGTCACTGAAAACTCAGAGGCCAGTAAATGGTATTGCCACAATATGACACACATTCAGAGGGAAGCTCAGAGTGAGTGCCTGGAGAAGGCATTAGGGAAGACATATTTTCACAAGAATTACTTGGATCATATAATCAGGTTAGCGAGAAAAATTGGATGGACACTGAGCAGGAGTAAAACTAACTCAAATTGTGTCTTATACCTCTTCAATGTCTTAAAAATAATGTACAGTTGTTTGTTTGTCAGTGTGTGCTTTTATTTATTTACTCACGAACTGCTGCCGGTTCTTTTGCAGAATGCCCTGGCTAAAGCCACCATAAAAGAACTTGCCACCCTACATGGCACCAAGTACACATATGGCCCAGGAGCTACAACAATCTGTGAGTCTTGGCTTCAGAACTGTGCAAAGAGACCACATGCCTAAAAAGGCAACAAATGGTTCCCAGACCCTTTCCTTTCAGATCATGTAAAGCATGTGGCTTTTGCCACATGAATTTTTGCCACAGTGAATTTTTTATATATGTCATCAGTTTTCTGTTCAGAAAAAGTATCCCCTCCAAACCAAGAAAACACTTGCGCCTGGTAAATAACCATTGAGCAGCCACTGCTATGTTCCAGGTCCTCAGTAGGTGCTAGGAAAGAAAGGAAAGGAGGATGGAGGGAAGGCAAGAGAAAAGGAGAAATGGACGTTGGGGAACTAGTACAGTCTTCAAAAAGGGCAGAGGAAAACTAAATATAGGGTGCTGGATGTTATGACAAAAGATGCACAAGGAAAGAACATACTCCAGCACCAACAGAGCCCATCCCACAGCATCAGGGATGACTGCCCAGGATAATGACATAGCCGCTTTACCTGGAAGGACAATCGCTGAAGAAAGTATAAGAAGGAGTGTTTTCCTGACTAAACAGATTGCAGACGCAAGCAAGGGCTGATTCAGGCTCAAGCTACTTTCCAGTGGTAGATGTCAGCCCCTCTGACCAGTCACTCAGTGTGTTGGAGCAAGTGGCAAGAGAGTTAGATAGGGGCTAGACCCCAGATTTCACTTAGATGCTGCGGAGTTTAAATTTCACTGGGAAGGCACATCCTGCAGGCCCCATTTTAAATTTCTACTTATATTTTCCTTTGCCTTTGCATGATTTCTTTTTGCCCCAGATCTGAAAGGACTAGAAATACAAGGGAAAAGACCCAGTCCTGTCATCACAGGGCCCTCCATGCAGCTGGAGAGGCTCCAGTCCTGAGTTCTGTTTTGTTTAGTTTTATGTAAAATACAGTTTTCTATAGTTTTATCCTTTTTTAACCTGCTCTGAATCGTACGGGGTACAGTGTTTTCCAAAGGGGGTTCTAACAGAAGTAGCCCATCTATTCATATACTGTGAACTTCTTATATGTTTTATGCAGAGTAGTTCAGTGAGGGTTCTTTTCTCATACTGTAAACCCTTGAAGGGCATTAAGTCACATCTTTCCTTTATTCTGGCATCTCCAGAGGAGAGACCATGGCCTACTGCTCAGTGAGGGCTGTATTGCTGTTGGCTGAACAAATAGATGAAAGAATGAATTAATGAATGAACAAACAAATGACCTAGTGACTGAAGAGATACAAAATCTACAAGGCAGTGACTTGGTAACTGCTACCAAATGAAGAACTGAACAAATGCCTAACCTCGGCCAGACCATCTGCTAGGCCCTGAGGAAACACAAACAAAGGCCCAGCCTTGCCCTCAAGATGCTCTGATTTCATCAGTCAGCAGTGTTTCCTTGGGGTTTGGAGCTCTCTCCTATCATCAGTCATCATGTGGCTCTCCATATTTTCCTAGGAAACACAAACATTCTTTCCTAAGAAATTATCTCTATTTTGTAAACAAATTACATATGATATAGTTTACCACAGCATACAAGCACAGTGAGAGGTTTATATTTTATTATAAATTACATACTTCCTGGGTATGAAATACATCATTCCCACTAATGAGGCTTAGAGGTTAAGATTGGACTGATTTTTTAAAACAGCCCCCATATCTATTATAATCCAGTTTTCCGGAAAATTGGCCTACCTATAATATTTTGCCCAGTGAAACAGTTGTTAACTATAAAAGAAAGCTGGCTGGTTTTCTTCTTCTTCTTTTTTTTTTTTTAAGTTTCCTTCCTGGATTTAAAGTTTTGGGGGGTTTGTTTGTTTTTTTCTGCTCTTTGCATATTTCAGATCCTGCTGCTGGGGGCTCTGATGACTGGGCTTATGACCAAGGTATCAAATATTCCTTTACCTTTGAACTCCGGGACAAAGGCAGATACGGCTTTGCCCTCCCTGAATCCCAGATTCGGCCAACCTGTGAGGAGACGATGCTGGCCATCAAGTACCTTGCCAGATATGTCCTGGGACATCTGTACTAGCAGAGAATGCTGACAGCCTTATTTCAAAGTGCTCACTCTTTGTCTCTTTCCTATCCTGAATTCTTATTTTTGTCTGCCTGCATATTTTCTAGATCCCAATCTTTCTTTTAAGCCTCTAGTCTATTAAACTACTCGGATCTTTCAATACTGATCATAATAAAAAGGATTCATTATAATTAGAAACCTGACAGACTGTCTACTTCTTTGGGGGGAAAAATGATGTGAACCAGTGACTAAGCAAGCCATCCACACAGGTAATGATGCGGATCAACTATATAGGAGTTAAAGTCCTCAGGGTATTTGCCAACACTGGCAGAGTCTAGAGATGTATGGTTATAATGGGGGCTTATGAGGAAGAAGATATATACAGGGAAATTCAGGGGAAAGACCGCATCTTCCCATCTTGCTTTAGCTCTCTTCTCAGCTCATTTATTTTATGAACTGTCGACTACATGTCAAACACTTTGTTAAGCAATTAGAGACAGAACAATGAAAAAGAAAGACCATTCTTGCCTTCAATGAACATTTGGGAAGACAGACATGAAATAAATAATTAGATATTTCACAAATTATTTAGTAATTCGTGATTTAATTTACATTAAGCAAGTAAGTGCTAGACAAATTACGTAAAAAGAACATATACTCAGTCTACCTCCCTGATGTGGAAGAGAAGGCTCTCTCAGAGAATGCTGGAACCTGAAGAAAGAATCACAATGATCTGGATGAAGAGAGTGCCCCTTCCAAGCCCTGTTAAGATGCAGAAACCTTAGGAAGAAAGCCAGAGGGAAGAAGGGCATGTACTGGGGCTGAGGAGGGAGGGAGGGATTATTAAATAGAGCTTAGAGCTTAAGGGTTTGGAACATTGGTCTAAGAATAATGGGAAGCCATGGAAAACATTCAGTTGCAAATGACATGATCAGAGTTTTTAAAACGTCAACCAGCTAAGGTGGAAAGCAGACTGAAGTAAAACAAGAGGGTGTCAGAAGGGTGTTAACAAGGAGATTTGTTAAGGAGAGTGATACGAAGCAGATGGGAGGTAAAACAAGAGGGTGTTTGGTCTTAAACAAAAGAGGCAAAAATTACTCCATGACTTGAAGTTTCCCAGAATTAGAATTGAACATGCTAATGTCAGAGAGTATTATGCAAAGTTCAAATTTTAAAATATAATAATAGGTATTTAGTTGCAGTTCAGGAGCATCTCTTAACTTAAAATCTACTTTACTATTCTATTTACTTTAAAATACGAACTCGTTGTTTTCTATGTGGATCCAAGGAAAACAGGATTCCATATCGAGCAAAACATGTTAAAATATCTATGATTGTGTCCTATTCAAAAGAAGAATACTTTGTGATTAAAAAAATGAAATGAAATGAAACACAACAACAACAACAACAAAAGAAGAATCCTTTGAAGCCACAGTAGTTCAGAAGCTGTCAAGCCAAAGAATGATTAATTGCATTAATTGTCCACTAGATGGTAGCTGCAGTGCAGCTGCCACACTTTGTCAAACAAATTGACAAAATTTAGTACATTTAAATAGATACAGAGACACTTAGGTGAAAAAAAAAGAAACTCCCATGAATTCTCAAGCAGTACTGATCACAACAGAAAAAACAGATGTAATTTAGTTAAATTATCTTTTCCTGTGTTATTTAAATTTATATCCATGTTGGGAATTGGAGAGCTAACTCAACCAGAATTACCTGAGTGAAGTTATCTTGCTGGATGTATATCATTCAATCCATAGATAGTTCCACAAGACACTCCCATATTCTACCTCTAGCAGATAACACTGACTTCTAAGAAATGTTGTGTGTGATCCAAAGTTCAAAAGTCGTGTGTGTCAACCATAAAGAACTACGTCTCTAAATTGAGCACTTTAAATTAGAGATTAGAAATGTTCAAAAATTCCAAGGAATTTTTTTTAAAGGTAAGGACCAGGAAAGTAAGTATGGAAATATTCTCATTTAAAATCCCTTGTATCCAAGATTTCTTACACCAGAAAAACTTTTGCTGTATCTCTGGCCGACTGAAAGTCAACAGCAAGCTGGTTAGGAGTGCCACTTGCCTGAGCTAAACTGAGCTAAAACAAAAAGACATGTCTGCTTTAGTCCTTCCCAGTGCAGTAATACCATATGACCTCCTACAAGTGGACCAGGGACTGCAAAGAGTTCCTACCCAGCCCTGCCCACCCAAGAGCCTCTGACTGTAAGAGCACCTCCCTTTAACTCCCTCCTTTAAATTACCCCCACATTGAGATCCCAGGACAGGCTCTGAGCCTTTCCTCAGTCCCAAGCCCTTATCTCCCCAAATGGTAATTAGCCAACAGCACAGAAATGGCTCCCTGAATTTTTCCTATGTCAAACAGTGTTGCTATAACATAGCAAGACTGATTTTCCAGTCTGGAATATGGGAGTAGAGTCTTCACATCTAGAATAACATCCCATGTATTCACCTGTTTTTGCTAGCTAACCTATATGAATTGCTCAAAGAAAATTTCAGGCACAGAGGAAAACCAGAAGGAACCATGACAGCTAATGAGGTTATTTGGGGGCCAAATGGGGTCTTGATGATCCTCTTAGGTCATCTCATTTGAGCAGATAGTCACTTCTCCCCACTCTAGCCAGCTCTGACACTGCCTGAACTACACACCCACAACTCTGTCTAGAAATGCTACCTTTCCTTCAAATAATGAAGACAAGTTTCCTGCAGGATTTTGCAGGGCAGCTTCATTTCCATGTTAAGAATCCAATATCCACAACTAAAGGCAACAATTTTTTCTTTCAACATACCCTTTCTGAGATATCTAAAGGTATTTCAGAAGCTTATTGGATTTGATTTGAAGATGGAGAAGTATCTGAAAGAGTCTAGTAAAATCACAAGAGAATTTTCATTTTCTAGGATATCTCTTTTATAGTGATAACGTTTGAAAATATGCATAAAAATATAGCTTCAAAAATAAAGCAGTATCTTATTTTTCTTAAGATTTTATTTATTTGAGAGAGAGAAAGTGAGAGAGAGAGAGACAGCATGAGCAGAAGGGGAGGGGCAGAGGGAAAGAGAAGCAGGCTCCACAGAGAGCAGGGAACACAATGTGGTGCTTGATCCCAGGACCCTGAGATCATGACCTTAGCCAAAGGCAGACACACAACCAGCTGAGCCGCCCAGATGCCCCTAAAACAAGTTTTTAAACTATGGCTAGATATCCTGGGAGTATAGAGATCCAGAAGGATGAAAAATTACTGTTGAGTGAGCCATTCAACTTTAAATTTCTTTTTAATTTGACCTATGAAACATCATACCACCTTACAAAGTCAATCCTAAAATATGCTGTCCAATAGCTATTATCTTATTCTATACATAATGCCAAGATCTTTTATAAATTTTGATGCAATAATATAAGATTATTCAGAATTATAACTACCAAGAAATCACTTGTTCTGAGGAAAAGCTTCAGAATACTCTTGAAATCTATCTATTGTATCTGTTCTTCAAAGGCTAAGTAAACTGGGGAATAGTGGGAAGTCTTAAAAGCATCACATGCCAATATCCTGTTATAGAAACAGGGAACTGAAATACGTACAGATATTAAGTCCAAGATTATTTATAATCAGAGTCTTATCCTAAGAGATACTAGAATCCTTCACACATTTACATAGATTCCCAAATAAAACAGAAGTGTCCTTCATACTTGACCTGAAAAACAGATATACAAGCCTTCTCCAGTTTTAATACTAGTCGTACAGAAAAAAGGCTTTAAGAAAACTTAAAAGAATGTTAGAATCAAAAGTGATTTCTATTTTCTTCTTTCAAATTTTCTGTTTCTGCTAAATTATTTCTAGTAGGCATTCATTACTTGAGGAATCAGAAAATAAAACTCCAAAAAGAAAAGCCCTAACAAAAAATTTTTCCTGAAGTAGTCCACATTAAAACAAATACAGAAAGATATTTCACCCCTAAAGGAAACAGCCACCACTTTATTTATTTCTTCATCAGACAAATAGAGAAAGAATGGGTGCATGAGTGGGGAAGAGCTACATCTAACTACACTACTTCTCCAAGAGGGAGAAGCAGACTTCACACTATGCAGGGAGTGGGATGCTGTATTCGATCCCAGGACTCTGGGATCATGACGTGAGTCGAAGGCAGACATTTAACCTACTAAGACACCCAGGCACCACTGTAGCCACGGCTTTAATCTACCACATGATACATGCTGATAACCCAGCTGACAGTGGTCAACTATAAGTCTGTTCACAGAACTTAGCAACCTTAACAAGTGCTTAGAGGGCACAAGCATATGTTTTAGCACCTACTATTCACCAAGTCCTTCACATATGCTATCTCATTTACTGCTCACACCACTTGACAGAGTCCAATTTGCATCTCCATTTTACAGATGAGGAAACAAAGATGACTAAGCAGCTCGCTCAGGGTGAAGGAGCCATTCTATGGTTATGTGTTTCTCACTGTAATGTCAACCTCTTCCTTTTCTTCTCTAACCCTACCAAATACATCCTCAGAAGCAATGGAGCAAATATTTGCTTTGGGTATTTCTAGTGTTGATGAGCTTGTCCAGTGTCAAAAACGTGAAGGTGTTTGTAAAACCCACCTCTCCCTTACCTTCAAGGTTGGGGCAAGAAGAGCCCCCTGGGGATATGTTCTAATCCACACCTATCAGAGAGAGGGGAATGAAGCTATTGCTGTGGTACATGCAACACGGGCATCTCCCCAATACTATTATTTTGATAATAAAACTATATAACCATGACTCTGAGAAGTTTCCTATAGGACGAGCTATATACATTTGTCAATGTGAAGAAGTAGCTTTTAAAAAAGAAAGTCTAGTAAGTTATCTAATTAGCTAAGTTTACTCACTCCGTTAGGTTACCTTAATTCTACTGAGCAGAGGTGATGACTTCTCCCAAATAACCCATGTTCAAAGTTAAAGATCCCTCAAGAGACTATTTAGAATGGTCTATAAATGACTTTCATTAATTCAATTTTCTGAAAGCATTTATTGTACCCTGCATCCAGACCCTAAAGAAAGCAGCCAAGGAACAAACACTTGAGCAACCATATAATGGTGCCTTCTAGGAGTCCTCAAGTTCTTTAGATACAGGGATTATCTCTGAGAACAGAGGGAGGAGAAGGAGAAAGGAGTGGGGATGTGATTCCTTTAGCTCTTTCTGTAACCGTTACTTCTTCACAGAGAGGTACGGAGAAAATACGGCAAGAGCACAAAATACAGAAAGTGAACACATCAACATTTTTGAAATTATAGTATTTTTAGTATACTCAAAATATTTTATAACTTACCAAGTTACAATGTAGCTTCAAAAACATATTTTATGTTATTAAGGACCACCCACCAAGGTTCTGAAGCCAGATACCCAAATTCATCTCAGGTTCCAAGTGCAAATTTGAAGTGATGTTTTCCATCACGGAAAAGCTGTATGTCAGAACAAAGAACTGGGCTCAAATCTCAACTCTGTGAACATACTAGCTCTGCTATTTTGGACAAGTTATTTCCTAAAAAATGAATTTGCCTTCCACCTGTAATACGGGTAATTCCCAATCCCAAAAGGGTAGCGTGACGTTGCATCTGCCACCAAATGGGCATTTGGTGTTCGTGTTGCCATCCTATCCCTCCCTCCCCAATTAGAAAAACATTTCATCCACCAGAACCCTCAGAGGAAATCAGCTGCTCTTCCAGATAAGACCCGAGACATAAAACTGGTAGAGGATCTTGGGGCGGTCAAAGAAGAACCATGCGGTTCATCCTGCCTTTGGGTTTGATCGCTACCACCCTAGCAATTGCTCCTGTCCGCTTTGACAGGTAAACCTAACTGCCCTGCATTCCAGTCTCTATGCAGGAAGAGGATAAAGGAATGCTTCTTTACAGTTCACATGTTTCATCTTTTTACATTCTTAAAGGGAGAAGGTGCTCCGCGTGAAGCCCCAGGATGAAAAACAAGCAAATATCATAAAGGACTTGGCCAAAACCAACCAGGTAAAGCATTTAGAGGGTTGTTTTATCTTTTCTTCTTGTTTTCTAAAAGCTGCCTCTTTTGTATTTTATTTTTAATGCACACAGAGCTTCCAAAGGCAAAGAAGGGGAAAGTGGCAGAAGGTACTTAGATAATTCAGCCAATCACCACTATAGTGCTTCCCTTGTTTTTGTTTATTTTTTCCCCCAAATTACCACTCCTGTTTTTCCCTCCCAAAAGCTTTGGCAAACAACAGCTTTTTCTAGGTGAAACTGTGAAATAAGGAAGCAGGCATTCTTGACATCTTTCTGGGGGCCTCTTTCCCCCTCCCTGCTAGTCCCTTGCTCCATTCTCCTCTCTCCCACTCTGATATCCACCAGTGCCATAGTTTCTCTTAAAACTATGTAACATCAAGGTACTGGTTAACTGGTAACATCAAAGTAATGGTTTATAATACCAAGATGTGACCGTTCCCAAATGTAGACCCATATTAAAAGGAAACTCTTAAAGAGTTTGATCATTCTTTTAAAATCCAGTGAGCTAACATAATCATTTTCTCATTTATTCAGAGGCTCCCATATACAAAGCACACAGCGCAAGTCACCTTCTATGTATGATTTCAAACTCTCCAACAGATTTTGGGTCAGTGGCATAATTAAACCCACTTAAAACAAAAGAACTGAAATTCAAAGACAGTAAATTAAATGACCAAGATGACACGGCAGACTTAAATCCAGAACTAAATCTGAGATTTATTCTAGTCACAGCCCCCTCATCACATCAAACTAATCAAAAGTTCTGCTCTTCTAATTTCCCAAATGTTTTTCAAATCCATACTTTCCTTTTCATTCCCTCCCTGTCACTGACAAATTTATGTCTGCCCCACCTTTTTTTTTTTTTTTAAGATTTTATTTATTTATTTGAGAGAGAGACAGTGAGAGAGAGCATGAGCCAGGAGAAGGTCAGAGGGAGAAACAGACTCCGCATGGAGCTGGGATCCCCATGTGGGACTCGATCCCAGGACTCCGGGATCATGACCTGAGCCGAAGGCAGTCGTCCAACCAACTGAGCCACTCAGGCATCCCTGTCTGCCCCACCTTTTAACTGGACTATTTCAATAGCCCCTTATCCAGGGTTCAGGTTCTAGTACTGCCTCCTAAAAAGCCACGTCTGCACTCCAGCCTGACTGCTCTAAAGCTTGATCATTGTATTCCTCCATTTGAAGATTTTTAGTGAGAGGCAGCCTGGTATGAAAAGAGCACAGTCTTCAAAATTTAAAGTACTAGCTCTACACAAGTTCTGTGGCCTTAGGAGAGTTACTTAATTAACTTCTCTCTATCTGTTTCCACCTCTGTAAAGTAAGGATAATAATCATACCTACTTCTTAAGGTTGTTATAAAGACTAAGTAAGCTAATAATCTGGTGATGCTAAGAAGGATGCCTGGTCATAATAAGCACTATAGAAGCACTTTCTATTGGTACTGGTGTGACATTTGAAATCCTTCATGATCTGCCAAACTGCAGATCTCTACGGTCTCCCACTCCTCCACCCTCTTTCTCACTGTTCAAGCTCCATGAGCACCCAAACTCCTTTCAATCATACTACATCTCTCATGAGTCCAATTTATGCTGCAGGTTTCTCATCAAAATAAGCTAATAAATACTTGTTGGTTCATAGCAGCCTCATATTAGGGTATAACAGACTGACCTAGAGGTAGAGTGGGATTCAACTACAAAATACTCAGGTGGACTTAGACATGTCTACAAGCTTGGAATGGTGGGTAAAAATTGAGCATTTCCTTCACACTTCCCAAGTTGGGGAATTGTACTTCAGTTGATTTCATGATGGAGTAGGATTTTGAAGAACAACAAGAATTGGAATCTTCGAAAAGTTATTTTAACCTGAATGCTATCCTTTTGGACCAATTCACCAAATTTCTGAAATTCTTAGCTAGAGGAAGAAAAGAAAAGGGAATCAGCAGCTGTTAAATGTCTGCAGGTCCCAGAGTTCACATCCATTTCATAATCTTTACAGAGGACTCCAAATGGAGTTCTCTTAACCCTATTCCTTTACAGAAAAGGACTGAAACTCAAGGAGTTTTAGTATTGCCCAAGGGCATATGGATATAACAGAGCTGGAGATTAATATGCCTTCTGTTGGACACAAAACTTGCAGGAATTCCAGAGTTTACAGGGGCAACTGGTTTTGAGGCCTGACTCAGGGGCAGGGTTGAAGAAGCCATATTTTAATCTATACTCCCACTTAGAGACAGATTCTATGGTTAAATAAACTGTGAAACAACCCCACTCAACCCCAAGATGGTAGAAGCAAACAGATTAAGAAAAAACTACTCTCTTTTTTTTTGCATTTATAGATACTATCTATATCCTGAAAAAGTAATCAGTGCAAATGATCAGTACAATCTCTCCCACTCCCTGATATTCAATAGTGTATTTGCACACTCTCTTAAGCTTACTAAGAGAAGGGCCCATACCTTTGTCCAGATTCCTTTTGTAGTGTATGACACATGCATTACTTAAAAAATATGTGTTGGGTGAACAAATTACTGTGACTAACGTTGGAACTCTTCTCTACAGCTTGACTTCTGGTATCCAGATGCTATCCACCACATAGCTGCTAACATGACAATAGACTTCCGAGTTAGTGAAAAGGAATTCCACTCCATCCAGTCTGCCTTGGATCAAAATAAAATGCACTATGAGTAAGTCCTATGAAATATTCAAATGCGTTAGACACTCAAAGTTTGGAGTATCTTGAAATTGAGAAGGAAGTACTATTTTTTTAATTGGGACAAAAAAATGAAAGCTCTGTGAGATAAAAATTTACAGTTACTTCTGAACATACTATTGAGGCCTGCTTACAGAGGTGACGAGATCAAACATGACCACTCAACTTCCATCTTTTTTTGCTTTGATCTGCAAGCAGGGCAATTATCTATGTCTGCCCTCTCCAAAATTCAGCTCCTACTAAGGACATTGTGCATCTGTGCAGGCATGAATGGCTTAGCTACACTCATTGCCTCTGAAAGGTAATCAACACAGAGCTCAAGCACTACTGGTGACCACCAGCACCAATTCTTGAGAATTTTAATTCTCCTGCTACATAAAAAGAGACCCAAATAACTGAGTCAGAGATATAGGAATATAAGATATATAATAAATAATTCTTTATGAAAGAAATTCTACCTCAGAGAAAGCAAAAGCAATGCAACAGAGTAAGATTTAAATCCAACAGGAGTGAATTCTAAGTGACTAAAGATGCAGAAATGAGTCATTGTGCTCCCATAGAGAAATGAGGGAAAATTAGAATTCATTGCCCACCAACCATTGGCCATGCACAGTCTGGGCCCTGGGGCACTGAACAAGGGAGCCCAGTGATGAATTTCACAAATTCACATATACATAGAAAACAAAATGTGTTTGATGGACTGAGGGGTCCGGTTTTAACTCTACCAGCCCTTGTCATCCCAGTAATTCCCTTAACTGAGACCCTCGCCATTCAAATCACTAAGCACTCTCTCTTTCTTTTTGACTTGCTATTTCATGCCTCTGCTACCCAACATGGAGCTGTAACTAAAGAAGCCTTCTTATTCTGGCTGAAAAATATGTTATTTGGCATAGCAGGATTTACTGCTGCTTACCACAGCTTGCTTGTGTTCTTATTGCCACAATATCCTTAATAAATATAAGCTCTTTTGAAATTAAGGAAAGACAAATATAAGACAAGTAAAAAAATTCTTGTTCATGGCTTAATGGCTTAAAAAGTAGCAGGCTTTATTTGTGATTTTTGTTAACAACTGTCTTTGTTTCAAGAGGGTAGTGAAACAAATGTAGAAATTAATAATTGAGGAGCACATATTCAGAATTAATTTCTATCAGCATTTAATAACCCTTTCTAACTAATATATCAATATGTGTTTTTCTATGTTCTTATAAATTGTACCATTAAAATTAGAATTAGAAAGACACTATATAAACGTACCTCAGAAACTAGTAGTATATTAGAGTCTAGTAGTATATTAGAAGATCTCAGAAACTAGTAGTATATTAGAGACTCTCTACTTACACTAAGGTTCAGATGGTCTTGATTCTTTCATCTAAAAGAAATCATTCCTCCCCCCCCCGTATATTCTCCAGTGCCTGTGTCTCTTGATTCACTTCATAGCCAGTCTTCTTAAATGTGTGCCTCAATTATTATACACTTTATTTTACTTCATTAGCATAGACCTGACCCAAATTCCTGTGATCAACCAATTCTTAAAAGGTATCCAGCCCAAGCTAAAATAAATTTTAATTAATTAACTTATTTATTTATTAATTTTAGCAGGTCACTTTTGTTTAATTTGATTTGAAGAGCAACAGAAAATAAAGTATTAAGTTTTCTGTAATATACTAGTAATATAGACAAAAAGCTAGTTGCTTGGCATGAGTTTGGACAATAGAACAGATCGCGGTGACAGAAGATATCTAGGCAGGCAGCACTTCTCTCTCCTCTTTGGACCTCTAGGTTTCCCTTAGGCTGAAACAATTCTGACTCAAGCAGAGGTCTAAATCCAGATTCTCACAAATACAGTGTGTTTTTCACTTTGTCTTATGCCAAAATACTTCCTTGCTACCTACATCAAGAACCAAAGTGTTAAGCTACCAATAAAAATTAGTGTTATCTAATTAGGACATGATTTCCAGAAATTGGTCCAAATTAGCCACAGTTGTGGGAAAGCCATATAATTAGATAGTTACCTTCCTCAGAAATATAAATATGTAAAGTGATCTGTGCAGATAAGGACTATTTAAATCTTCTCTCCAAGTACTAATTATATAGATAATTTTATTTGCATATTAATTATATGTGTTACTTGGTGTCAGTCAGTAACAGAAAAGTGTTCTAAGAACAGAAACATCTGGTGGACCCAGGCACCAGTCTGAAAAAAACCACATTAAGAAGCTGGTTTGACACAACAATTTACTTAGATATCCTTCATTAGACAGCACATATAAACCATTATTTAAAGTATCTGTGTGTGATTTTTTTTAAGTTTTAGAAAATTAAATTACCAAGACAGATCTTATTTCATTTGTTTTATTTATTTATTTGACAGAGAGAGAGAGATCATAAGCAGGCAGAGAGGCAGGCAGAGAGAGAGGAAGCCGGCTCCCCGCTGAGCAGAGAGCCCAATGCAGGGCTCAATCCCAGGATCCTGAGATCATGAACTGAGCTGAAGGCAGAGGCTTAACCCACTGAGCCACCCAGGTGCCCCAGATTTAATTTTAAAGCAGCATGTTTGAGGGGCATCTGGGTGGCTCAGTCATTGGGTGTCTGCCTTTGGCTCAGGTCATGATCCCAGGGTCTTGGGATCGAGCCCTGCATAGGACTCCCTGCTTGGGCCTGAAGCCTGCTTCTCCCTCTCCCACTCCCCCTGCTGGTGTTTCCTCTGTCACTGTGTCCCTCTGTCAAATAAATATAATCTTTAAAAATATAGATATATATATAGCATGTTTGCTCCATTTTTATTTACAATTTTACAAAATCATAAAAGACCAAATAAAACAAATAATACCTATATACCAACAAACCTGAACAGACTTGTAAATAGACTTCTAAAAAAAGCACACCTAAGGGGTATCTGGGTGGCTCAGTTAGTTAAGTGACTGCCTTCGACTCAGGTCATGATCCTGGGGTCCTGGCATTGAGTCCCACATCGGGCTCCCCTTGCTCTGTAGGGAGTCTGCTTCTTCCTCTCCCTGCCATTTCCCCTGCTTGTACTTTCTCTGTCAAATAAACAAATAAAATCAAGAAAGAAAGAGAGAAGGAAGGAAGGAAGGAAGGAAAAAGAAAGAAAGAAAGAAAAAGAAAGAAAGAAAGAAAAGTAGATCTATTGGAGTGATTCTATAGGAGCAGACACCATATTTAGATTCAGTAGTTAAAAACCCCAGTGCTTTTACCAATTCTTTTACACATTTTAGATTATCTTTTCTTTGATCAAAAGTTAAAATTAGAAAATAAGGAATTATTAATGAAAGGTAATTCAGAAAGCAACTACTAATATAAATGGTACAACACAAATAAAGCAGTGGGTTAAAACCTCTGCCTTCACTCAAATCAAGATCCCAGGGTCCTGGAATCAAGCCCTACATCGGGCTCTCTGCTCAGCAGGGAGCCTGCTTCCCCCATCCCCCCATCTCTTTCTGTCTGCCTTTCTGCCTACTTGTGATCTCTGTCAAATAAATAAATAAAATCTTTTTTAAAAAATTAAGTGAAATCTTATTAAGATGCACATAAGATTATGTGGGAAATGCAAAAGAAATCTATATCAAACTGACCAATCTATATCAAACTGACTTACTGACACTTCATATTAATATCCAATTACCTAATAAAGATCAGACACAATTTAATACTCCAAATGTATACACAGTCCTATCAGATAAGTATTTCAAATAAATCATCCTAATGTCTTGTCCCATTTTTCCTTTTGTTCTACATTTTTATATATCACTTGCCCAAGAATGAAACATGTGTGTTGATACCTGCTACAAACTGCAAAGAGATGTTGGTCATGGTGGAAAGCAGTAAAGTAAATAAGAAAATTAAAATAAAATAAAATTAAAGTAAAGTAAAGTAAATAAGCAGTAAATAAGAATGTGGATTCTCAGTGAGGCTGCCTGGGTCCAGTCCCATCTAAACTACATGTTAGTTATTTAAACAACGATAATTTACTTAACTTCTCTTCACCTCATTTTCTTCATCTCTAAAATAGAGGTTTCATGAAGATTGGCTGGGACAATAAAATCATCCTTTGCCTGGTTCCTCTCCTTTACTAATGCAAGTGAGGGAAAGACCACTTATACATGTATTTATATGAGTGCACACACATACATTCACACATACACACTCTACAACAGAGGATAACTAGGGGCTATCACTAGATGCTCCCTTTCCCTCCTAGTGAGTAAATTAGTGCCTTAAAGTTTATTATCCAACACAGAGGTGTGCCTCAAATGTTGGGAAATCCATATCAGTTAATGCCAAGTTGAATACATGGTAACCCAGTTAGGGAGTAATTTCGGACAAATGGGATCTTGTGGAAACCTGAACTCACACTTTTTGAGTAGCCCCTATCCTGCTGGAATGTGGCCATATAAGAGGGGAGGCAATCCAGACCTCTAGATTATAAGACACCATAAAAAGGACTTCGCATCCCTAAAACATGCTTCCCTATCTCTCTCTCTCTCTCTCTCTCTCACACACACACACACACACACACACACACACACACACAGCCTATGGCTGTCACATACATTGGTCTACCATTCTCCATTTCTTTGTTACTCTTTAAAAAGCAACAGAAGGAGCCCTGAAACTGTCAAATAAAGAACTCATCTTGCCTCTTCTCTGAGCTTCTTATCTACTTCCTGAGCTTGTGACACAGTCTTCTAGGAGAGAAGCTGGTCAACGGGGAGAACTTTGCACAATACTCAGTAGTCTAAGAAGACTACAGGTCTGAGGGCAATTCCCAGAGATTTCACTCCTTGTCATTGGGAGCATCATTGTAAATGGCTCACAGCTGGAATACTGAAATCAGACCCCTCTAAGTTCAAATCCCAACATCTGTATTTTAACAGTTGTGTCAACTTTGGAAACCTCTCCCTAACCTTTGGGGGTGATAATGGTACCCAATTAATAGTGACAATGTGAAGATCAAATAATAAAATCATCACATCATAGTGGTGATGTAAAGATCAAATCAAATAATAAAGATGATGTGAAGATCAAATAATAAATACCAGGCTGTGCTGAATGCCTGGCAATAAGAAAGGTTCAACAAACATTAGTCATTTATATCATTAAATCCTCAATGATAATTATCTATCCTTCCATCTACATTTAGGAATTTCTTTAACAAATTAAGCAAATCTTGGAACGCTAAAATAATATTTGGGAAAAAGTAATTTGGTTTCATCTGCTTAAGCCTAACTGCTGTTTAGTGGAGGGGCTCATGAAAATAACATCTGGCCCTAGTTTTTAATTTCCAGCCTTAGGCTTAATTTCCAGTCCTTATCAGCAACAATCTGGCACCATTCTGATGTCCTCATGCAGCTGCTTTATGGAAAGGTCGTATTTTAGCTCACATGATTTTCTTTTGCTGCTGTTACCACAAGAGCTAAATTGATATACGTAAGTCTAAAATATTCTTAGATACGAACTTCCTGTGACTAATTAATACTGCTTTATGTTATGAATCAACCTCTGGGACCATAAAATTTCTCTTTTGCTTGGTTCCTCTTCTATAAATGCAGGTAGAGCAAAAGCCTCATACCCTTTTTAGAACTTAGAACAATTAATTAAAGGAATTCATTATGTCTATAGTGACCACCCAAAATATAATTTCTAACCCTCTCAGGCTTCATGAGTTTTAGGGCAACATGTCACAGTTGATTCTAAATCTGGTGTCATAATTTTTCTTCTGAGAAATCCCAGGTTCATCATAAGTCAAAAAGCCAAGCATACAGTGAATTAGATATAATGTGCATAATAATGTGTTTGTCAGTAATGTTAATGGGAATCAATATTCATGAGTAGTACTTGGTGTCATGTGCTAAATAAACTCTAATTAGAAGTATACCTCATTTATCGTCTGTCTCCAAACTCAGATCAGTCAATCAGCAAGAAAAAACCGACAAGTAGAGTGGATGCTATGGTGTCACAGTTCATTATCGTTAAGAAACTGAAGATATCAGAGTCAAACAACTACATACCACCAAAGCCTGGTTAAAGACATGTTAAGTCTGTGAAGTGGTTGTCAATTTTGTGACTCAACTTCACTTCAGCTTCATTGGGTACCTGTGGCTTGCTAATCACTTCCCACATTTCAAATCATTTCATCCTCACCACACTCCTGGCTGATATGTTTGGTTCCATTGTAAAAGCGAGTAAACTGAGGCTGAGAGAGAGGGTTAACCCACCGAAGATCACATAAAGTATTAAGCCAAAATGGGGTTGGAATCCAAGAATGACCACAGAGCCTCTTTTCACCAGGTCACTACTTCCTTTTATGGTTGGTCTCATGGAGGTGAAAAAGTGCATGATACTGTCCTAATTTATTAGAATGCATGTTTAAAAATAGACAGTATCTTCCTACATAGGACTTACTGCTAACAGAAGGAAAATACATATGCATTTCATAAACAATAGTAACACCTTTTTTTATAAGAAATCATTTGGAACTATGATAATCCAAATAAGGAAACTATTCAAGTACAACTTAAAACAACTCTTGATTTTAAATATTTCATGAAATATTTCTATTATAAGCCATCACTCTATCCTGAAAAACAAGGTACAGTAAATACTACAGTTTAATTTGGTTGAGGAATTACCATTACTAACAGAAATTTTCACACTGTGCTTTAAAAGAATGACATCCTTAAGAGCTATTCACATTATTAAAATATGCTAGGTCATTTGGATTTACACCAAGTGATACCTATGTTTGCAAAATCCTTCTGTTGATATAGTTTATTTTCCTCTTTTTGCTATTAGCTATCTCCTAATGATAGCATGCTGCTTTCTACAAGTTATTTTACCTATGCCCAATGTATTCCTTATAGATCAAATAAGCTTTCTATAATTACATCTAAAATAAGATGAATGAAGCTTTTTGTGAGGGTGTTTATTAATCTCTGATGATTACAACATTACATATAACATACTAAGGAATCTAAAACTAAAATTCAATGCAACTAGATACCAACAGACAATAATAATTTGATCATATGGAAAAATACCACTATATTAATCTCAAAAGGCAATCAACATTATATGTAGTGGTGAAAGACTGGTTTTCTTGTTAAAAGCAGGAAAAAAATAGAATGCCCTCTTTCACCATTACTACTTTCCATTGTTCAGGAGGTTTAACCAATGCAATAAAGCAAGGGGAAAAAAATGGTTATTGGAATAAAAAAAAGTAGAAAGTATTATTTTTTATAAAAGAAATAACTACCTCAACAAATGAATGGATAAAGAAGATGTAATATATAGATATATAGATATATATACATACACAATGGAATATATAGATGTAATATATAGATATATAGATATATATACATACACAATGGAATACTATGCAGCCATCAAAAGAAATGAAATCTTGCCATTTGCAACGATGTGGATGGAATTAGAGGGCATTGTGCTGAGCAAAATAAGTTAATCAGAGAAAGACGATTATCATATGATCTCCCTGATATAAGAAATTTGAGAGGCAGGGTGGGAGATTTGGAGGGTAGTGAAGGAAAAAATAAAACAAGATGTGATCAGGAGGGAGACAAACCATAAGAGACTTTTAATCTTACAAAACAAAATGAGGGTTGCCAGGGAGGGGAGGCAGGAGAGGGTGGTTGGGTTATGGATATTGGGGAGGGTAAGTGCTAGGGTGAGTGCTGTGAAGTTGTAAGCCTGATGATTCACAGACCTGTACCCCTGGGGCAAAAAATAAATTATATGTTAATAAAAATAATTAATAAAAAAGAAGAAATAACTACCCCAAAACCCTACAAAAAAAAACCCTAAAGCCATAGCTAAAAAATTCTCAGAAGTGAAAAGATCATTTTTAACTAATAAGGTGGCTAACAGATAAGTGTAACTAAAGCAATGTTTTTTTTAATAATATGAATAGCTAGTTCAAATGGTTAGTAAGAAAAAAAGCCACTCATAAGACTAATAAAAATATATGAATAAACAAAATATACAAAATTTTACTGAAGAATCAAGAAGACAGTTTTATTATGGTCCATAATTAATAAGGATCTTCTCAAAAAAAATAAGGTTCTTCTCAAATTTATTCCTAATTTAATACAGTTCTAATGAAAAGCCTATATTTTTCTAATAATTCTAATCACTTCTAAAATGATTCTGACCAAATATTTATTAATAACAGGAAAACTTGGAAACAAGAATAAAGAGAGAGACACTACATTAAACATTAAAATTCAATATTAAAACTATAATTAAATATGGTTTGGTTCTTATGTAACAGTAGGAAAACAGGCCAGTGGAGCACAACAGAAAATCCCCAAACAGACAAAACATACAAAAATATTTGAGTACATATGAGATGACAATGGCATTTCTGAACCATAAATCTTAAAGTCAAGCAAAGTTGCATTCAAACTCCCAACCCCAACATACACAAATTATGGGTATTTAAGTTTTCTAAGCAACAATGTCCCCATCTGTAAAATGGTGCTAATATTAATAAGATAAAAACAAAACAATGTATGTGAAGCAGGACCTGACCCATAAGAAACAATGGATGTTCAAGTGAAAATGTCAGGTAGGCAGCTGGATGAACAAGGCATGGGAGAAGAGCTAGAAACATGGGAGGTTCAGGAGAGAGTCCAGAACTGGAAATACAAATGTTGGCAACCATTACAGCCATGGAATTCAATGAAATGAGATAAGATAACTCAGGAATAGAGATAAAAATAGAGAAGAGGGTAGAGGTATGAGAGTTCTGGGTCCCCAATTAGCCTCCAACAATTCTTCCTGTCTCTTATCTCACTCTCTCCAAATCAAACTATTTTCTAGCTCTGTAACTTTGGACAAGTTATTTAAACACTTTGTGTCTCAGTTTTGTCATCTATAAAATGAGGATAATACTTTCATGTGACGATTGAAGAGTTAATGTACATAATGTACATAATATACATAAGGTTTAGAGCAATGACTGGGACATGGTAAGTAAGTACTTACTATGACAGTTATTCAAGTTTCTCCCACCTCTCAAAGCATCAAGTGATATGGGATGGTCAGTAAATTTGTACCTAAGAATATCCACTATTACCTGTGTTGCGTGTATGTGAATGTGTGTATGTTTGAAGAATGCTGGAGAATGACTATAGATCAATGCTGACCAACAGTAGTATAATGCAAGCCCTATGTGCAATTTTAAACATTCTAGTAGCCACATTAAAAAAGTTAAAAAGCAACAGACAAATTACTTTTAGCAATATAGTATAACCCAATATTATTACTTCAAAATATTATTTCAACACATAATGAATATAAAACTCATTAGTGAGATGTTTTACATAATTTTTTATAAAAAGTCTTCATAATGTAGTATACATCTGACATAACAGCAACCTCTTTTTTGGACAACCCCTATTCTAAATGCTCCATAGCAATGTGTGGTTAGACTACCACACTGAACAACTCAGCTCTAGATAAATGAGAAGTTTAAAAAAAAAAAAATTTTATTTATTTATTTGACAGAGAGAGACAGAGCAAGACAGGGAACACAGCAGAGGGAGTGGGAGAGAGAAAAGCAGGCTCCTTGCTCTGCGGGGAGGGGCTCGATCCCAGGACCGTGGGATCATGACCTGAGCTAAAGGCAGACACTCAACGACTGAGCCACCCAGGAGCCCCAAATGGAAAGTTCTGAAGCCAGACACATGACATATCTAAAAGAGATGGTTAGAGAATAATGAAGAAACAGGGCAAACTTGATCTAAGATAGAGAAGAAGGAAGAGAAAATTTCTGTAAATGAGAGATAACTGGTTTTTTTTTCCTCCAATAAATGTGTATTTTATCATTCCCCTGTCAAACAGAATCTTGATTCATGATCTGCAAGAAGAGATTGAGAAACAGTTTGATGTTAAAGAAGATATCCCAGGCAGGCACAGTTATGCAAAATACAATAACTGGAATAAGGTACAGTATACTTAAAAAAAAAAAAAACTTCAAAAAACAAAACAAAACAAAACAAAAAAACTATAACCCTTAACATTTGTTCTCATTTAGTTTTTTTAGTTGTTTTTTTTTTATTCTAATTCCTCAAAATTGGTTTTGTTCTCAAGATTATTGCTTGGACTAAAAAAATGGTGCATAAGCATCCTGAAATGGTCTCTCGTATTAAAATTGGAACCACTGTTGAAGATAATCCACTGTATGTTCTCAAGGTAAAAATAATTCAAGAGCTACTGATTCTTATTATTTTGGGAAAATATTAACTTAAAAGTTACTTTGTGACCCAACTAGTGAATTCTGAGGCAATAAAAAATTTATATTTTTCTGAAGAACATATAGAAGTGATAGGTGGTTTTAGGTAGTACCAATAAAGTCCCTGAATAAACCATTTGTGGGACACAATGGACAAACTCAGACAAATCTCTTATCCCATATCTTTATTAGAAGAGTTTATGATGTCCCTGATAGATAAAAGTTTTCCATCCATTAAAATTGAGTGAAGCTAGTGATTAAATGTCATGAAGAAGAGAATTTTAAGTATCACAGAATCACAGGATCCTGGAAGAGTATCTAAGCCATTTCAACCCTATGTTGACAGGGAATTCCCTTCTCTAATGGAGCTGACAATTACTGTTCAGCTGCTGCTGGATTTTTCTACATCCAAAGACACTCTTCCCTGAAACATGCCCTTAATAACTGAGAAGTCCTTCCTTACCCTGAATTGCCATCCATTTATTCTAAGTACCCAAACAAAACAAATCTAAATTCTCCTCAAAATGATAATTCTTCAAATATCCAGCCACTGTTCCTCCTCCCCACTGCAAACACAACTATAAAATCTTTTCCACCCAAAGCTAAATGTCCCATTTATGAAACCAGAAAAATAAAAGGAAATGGCAGAAACAGAAACAACACATAATCTATTTCTCAGACCGAAGGATGTTAACAATAAAATAAGAAAACAATATACTACGATTTTTTAAAAACCCTAAAAGCAATTCTGATACTAGGAAAATTTTTTGAAAAAATAGACTATGTGATAGATTATGAATTATGTATAGACATTTAAGGATATGTGCCATCGTCCTCCCTGAGAACAATATGTGCATATGCAGTTATTCAACAGAAGACAGGGAAAAGAATTGCTTTGAGCATAAGAGTTACTGGACAACAAAGGATCAATGTGTGACAAAATAATATCTCAAGTTTATTTTTAAATAGATTGGGAAAAGGGATGAAAGAAGAAAGGCTATCTTTATGGATTGTGGCATTCATGCACGAGAATGGATCTCCCCAGCATTCTGCCAGTGGTTTGTCTATCAGGTAAGTGAATCGGAACACTCATCCAATTCTCCTTTGATTGTCAAATCTCCAGCCCTTCACTGTGTGGCAACACCCCTTTCCAAATGAGTGCAATTCCACTTAACTGGAAGGGTTCACATTTGGTGCTGTCAGGAAATAAATGCTCTGGATTTTACTCATTGTTGGGGTTTTTATAAAATTGACACCTTCCTTCAAACTTCTTGAATTTCAGCTGACAGTTTACAAAACTAAAAGAATTTTTTGAGGTTATGATATGGTTTCTCCTATACTGAAGTACAGACAATCTGAAGCTACCTTCATATTACAACCTATAATCTTAGCCTTTCTTCGGTGAGCTCAAAGCAGAGACCTCGAGTTCCTGTTCAGATCTTTAACTGGCCAATCACACACTTGGAATTTTCATACTTAATTCCCTCTCCAAGGGAAAAACAACTCATCCTTTTTAAAGGTAAATCCAGCTTATAAGTTGTTCCTCTCATTCTGTTCTATTCTGATTCTTACCATCTTTTAAATTTCTCTTTCATGCCAGCTTTTGCAAACAACATGCTGATGTGATACGCATGACAATGGCTCTCTGGGCATGGATGCTTTAACTAGGAATGAATCTGCCAGTAGAACTGATTTATCCCTGCAGTTGTTTTAGCTCTTCCAGCTGAGGGCCAAGAGTTCCCCTTACTCAACCTATAAAGAAATACATGTGACAGGGCTACAAGAAATGCCCTGGCTCTGGAACAAATGTACCTGGAAGAGATTTTCCAAGAATGAGAGAGATTTTAGGCAGCCATAGGAAGTACAGATAATTCCAGAAATATCAGTCTGTTGGGAGAAAAGGAGTTGATTGGTCAATCTAAATGCTTGAGTTTTTTTTATTAATCAAGCATTTTTCTTTAATCCTATTTATAATTAATTTATAAATAATCTCCAATATTTACATATTTCTATGCTTACAAACTCAATCTTTATTTACCTAAAGGATGTGAGGGGTAGAATCTATTTAAATCAAGGTGTATGTCTAATTTTTTACTTGGCTCTGTTCTTCCTATATAACATATCTTGCATACTATACGTGGAATGCTACAGTCTTGACAATTAAATGATCCTTTAAAGAATGGTCAGTTCAATTATTTTCACTAGTCTGAATAAGTAACTTTTATATGGGTCACTTATTTTTATGCTATTTGGAGGAAATATGTTTGAAATCACGTAACACTGGGCAAATGGCCAAAGCGGTGGTAGTTATTACTATTATAGCCACAGCTTTCCACATGGTGGTGAACTTTCCACCAATAGCTTAATTTTTTCCTATTCTTATAGGCAGCCAAAACTTATGGAAAAAATAAAATTATGACCAAACTCCTGGACCGAATGAATTTTTATGTTCTTCCTGTATTCAATGTTGATGGATATATTTGGTCATGGACACAGGTAAGAGACCATAATCTCTTGTTTGCATTTGGACAATATAGTATTTACTGACTTTAATGCACAGTTTGTTATGCATTAAGTTTAAGGTTTCAATAACCAGTTAATTCTAATTCAGAAAAATGTAATTTTAAAGAATCTCAATTTCAGACTAAGGCAAGCATGATTTCCTGGTTACATAGGTGTCCTTGAAATAATATGAAATTTCTGCTGCTGAAGCTAGTAATGAATAAAAAGAAAAAGAGCAATAATTATAAAAGAAATGTATGTTATATGATATGGAAAAAAGCACATTCTACCTAAAAAATAAAAGTCAATTAAAGACATTGTGAACACTGATCTCAAAGCAAAAGGCACTGTATTCCAGTCTATCTGTAACAGAATCTGATGTGGAATAAATGTATCAAAATAAACAAATATATAAAAGAGTGACACAGTTATCTACCTGTCCTTTAACTAGATCCCTTACTGCCCTATTGTTGCTAAATAACATTAATACTGAATATTCAGACAGATACTATCACATTCAGTTCTTTCTGAAAATTATGCTCCAACAGTCACAATTTGGCCTGTTTAATACCCGAAATCTATAAATGGTGAAGGATGTAATGAAGTTGAAATTTAAATTACAGGTAATTTCAGAACATTATTCATCACTTTCTAGTACCAAGAACCAATCAACAGTTCTTGAAGTTAATTAAATTATTTTATCAAGGCCTTAGAACAGTAATTTAAAAAAACAATGTTTCTGAAAATATTACAAATTACAGGAAAACAATATATTTTTCTTCATAAAAAGGAGCCTCAGGTTAACTAGGCAGATTTCAAATAATGCTGTGGACACCTGCAGAGAGGGTCTGAAATGATCCTCTGAAATGAAATGAAATTGAAAAATGTAAACTGATCTAGTATAAACACTTAAAGCATTCAATCCTGCAGAACCGCATGTGGAGAAAAAATCGTTCCAAGAACCAAAACTCCAAATGCATCGGCACTGACCTCAACAGGAATTTTAATGTCTCATGGAACTGTAAGTAGTACACTTGATCTCAAGGAAAATAGCTATAAAAGAGTGTTCAGGGGCACCTGGGTGGCTCAGTGGATTAAAGCCTTTGCCTTGGCTCAGATCATGATCCCAGGATCCCAGGATCGAGCTCCACATAGGGCTCTCGGCTTGGCAGGGAGCCTGCTTCCTCCCTCTCTCTCCGCCTGCCTCTCTGGCCTACCTGTGATCTGTCAAATAAATAAATACATAAAATCTTTAAAAAAAAAAAAAAAGTGTTCACACAGCAAATTCAGTTAAACCACTGACTTATTTCAGTAAAATATGTATCCCCTGAGTGTTAATTTTATAATCTAAAAAATAAAAGATAATCATCCCTACTTTAGAAATATTATGAATGTTTTGTCATATGGGAGGAAGTGCGGGGCGGGGGTGGTGTTTATCAAACCATCTCTTACTTAATATATCTAGCTTGCTAAAACTTGGGCACAATCCAGATGCACAAAAATTCAGAATCTGAAGAGAGGTTTCAGGTCCCTCCTCTTCTGGTCTGATAACAGCTGAGAAATACCAGTGGTTAAAACCAGCATACAGATAGTTCTTCAGATGTTTAGTGAAAAGAAACAGCTGGGTCAAAGAATCTGAAAGGTTTAATAGAAATGCAATGATAAGCAGAAGCCTGCTACATCAAATAACACTGTAGTTGTTACAAAAATCTGACTTCATCATTACATACATTCAAGGAGAAATTACCACTACCCCTATTCGTAAATTTTTTTCTTTACCTAACTTGGTTGAAAATACCACCTTAGCTTTTAATTTTATTCTACCACAGTAATTATGATAATAGCAGCTATCCCTAAGCAAGAGCTGCCTGATGAAATGGGTTGAAGAAACTCAAAACTCCAAAAAGGTAATTCATACCAGTCCCTAACAAGTTGGAGTGGAACTGGGTTCTGAACTGGAACTGGGTTCTATCCGGCTCCAGGCTCTGGGCTGCTTCTAGTGTACTATTCTTATAATCTTGGGAAACAGAGGCAAAATAAACAAGGCTAAGAATACTCCAGTGGACTGAGTCTGTCACATTCTGAGTTGTGTGTACAAAGTTGGTCTGCAATGACTATGACACCAGAGACATTGAGGCAGCCTGTAAACCTGGGAGATAAAAATGTCTAAAACATTTTGTGTGTCCATATCAGAAGAGGCAGGAGCTTTTCTGAGGGGAAGCAGACTGTGATCTCATCCACCCATGTCCACTGCAGCTTTTCCGAACACCAAGAATCCATGTTTGAATACCTATGGAGGCCCAGAACCAGAGTCCGAGAAAGAGACCAAGGCTGTCACTGATTTCATTCGAAGTCACCTGAAATCAATCAAGGCCTATATCACCTTCCACTCCTATTCCCAGATGCTACTGTTTCCCTATGGATATACATCAAAACTGCCAGCTAACCACAAGGACCTGGTATGTAGAAAAAAAAAAAAAAAAAAAAACCTACAGTTACTCACTGACAGACATTGCCACTGACTTTCACAAACAACCCTTCTCTATGAACAACTGCATGAATTGAAAGAATTTCACATTTTAATACCAAAGGAAAAAACTAATAGAGTTTATCTTAAAGTTTACTTTAGAGTTAAAAAGTAATAATTCCTAGATTAATCTTTCATGTGATAAAAAGATAGAGACAAAATCTTTCAATGGGATTCTCAGATTAAGCCAGTGGAGAAAAATGTCTAGGCCATCCAGACCAGAATTCCATTATTACTCAGATTGTTATATAAACACTTACCATGGACAAATTATAAAACCACAAGCACCAAAAGTCTAATAGAACAGCAAAGATATCTATTTCTGTCCCTAAAATGCCATATTTAAGAAGATCCATTGTATTTTTATCCTCCTAGTCCACTTGGAAATAATATTAATTCTGTTACTACCCAAAGAAAGAACATTATGAATGTTTGTGAAGTTTCCTCACTGAGAACATACTGTCTTTCAGGAACGAAGATCCACTATGCATCCTTTCCCTTTGTATGAAAACTAATGTGATCATGTTGGCTTAAAACAAATAAAACCTCTGCATATGGGTTCCAGTGCATGACAAGAAGCTGTAGTATGAATATCCATAAAAAGGGGTATTTTTTGCTGTAAAGAAAAGAAATAAAGCAGATAAAGTTCAGTGTCCCAGATCCCATGCAGGGCTGACAAATAGAACAACATTCAGTAAAAGCTATGGCTCCAATACTGCCTCATATTTTTAAAAATAAAAAGAAGTCGCTATTGTCATTTTGATTTCCATCCATTGTATTCAGCACAACAGCATTTAATTTCAGTTGCTGCGGAGATTTGAACCAGTCATTAAAACCATCTGTATATATACAACAAAGAAAATATACAAGCAATATGCGGCCCAGAGTCATTTATTTAGCCAATATAGTTGAGATTCTGAACCCATGAGTCATTAGTTCATGAAAAGCTACAGCAATGCAATTTCAGTCTGCCCTTAGGAAAATGGTATTATGGATTAAAAATACAAATACACACAACAAACCATTCTGAGTAAAGAGTTCTTAAACAGCAACTAAATTAATTAAGAAAAAACTTATCTTTTGGTTATATATATTATACATACGAAGTAAAAATCTTCATTGAGGGTAGTAATATGTTAGTGACTACATTCCATTAAAATTCATTCCAATAATCATTCTCATAGCATGAAACACTAATATATATTAAAGGTCATGAAATGCATTCATGTTGGAAGAGAAACTCTAATTTAACAACTATTTTAAAGAAGAGTCAACCACATTTCCTCCCTCAGCATGCTAAAATTCAGTGTGGAAAATGTCCATTGGCAATGTGGCGCCCATAAAAACAAAGGAAGCAGAAACAGAAGAAACTGACTTTGGAAGAGACAAGTATCTGCAGCCAGAAAGTATATGAGAAGAAGTAGAAAGAATCCTTCTTTCTACTTTTAGAAGGAAAGACAAAAGGAAGGCGGGGGGGGGGGGGGGCAATGAGGGAGGGAGAAAGAAGAGAGAAAAGAAAGGATAGAAATCTAAAATGAGATATGACATTACTATATATAACTGATTTCACATTTAGAATTCTTCACAATAACAATATATCTTACCAAAAATAAATTCCTAATTTAACTGTTGATTTTATTTTGATCTTCAGTTGCCAAAATAACCAGTAAAATTTACTTTTTTTTTTATTCCCAAACAAATTAATACTGTTTACATAGTTTTCTATCATTCCAACTCTAACTTCCTTTTTCTCCAGGCCAAAGTTGCAAAAATCGGCACTGATGTTCTAGCAACTCGATATGAAACCCGCTACATCTATGGCCCAATAGCATCAACAATCTGTAAGTTTTTCCTATTATTTACTGTGTTATTTTCACTAATTCTTTTTATAAATATTAAAGAAATTTTAGCATTTGTAAATTAGGATTAGAACATCTAGAATTGTTCATTTAAACTTCAGTTTTAATGGATGATTCTGAATTACATGTGAAACTAGGGGATACATTTTGCCCTTTTCGGGGATAAGATTTTTCTTGAAACAAATTATACAAGGTTACAAGGTCAGTAGAAATGGTTAAGTCAAGATGAAGTTTTGGTTTAGAATTAAACCACCCTCCCGTTCCCCACCAACATTTATCCTCACAGGAACTAATGAGAATTAGTTGAAGCACACTCTATAATTTTTGTCGTTGTTGTTGTTGTTTAACTGGACAGTCTTCCCCAGCTGCTGATAGGAAAATGGGCCGCAAGTTTCAGCCACTTTGATCATATAAAACCAGTTTCTTGTCCTTCTCATCAGCCCCTTTCTATGGTGTTAAACTGAAATGTGTATGGTGGGTTAAGAAAGATGATATAAAGATTCTAGTGCTGTTGCTTTTGTTTTAGTGTCTAAGTACCACTTCTTACTCTTCACTATTTTTAGACTTCTTTGTCTTTGTGCATTTTTTTAATTTCTGACAGATTTCTGACAAGTCAGGCACTGTGCTTGACCCTTGATTTCACAATCTCACTAATCATCAGAACATCCTATGAGGTAGGCTGTACTTACAACTGGCTAAATTGAGATTTAGTCCTAGGTTTCAAAACCAAAAACCATGATCTTGGCCACTACATATAACACTTTCTCATTTGGTTTCTTTAGCTAAAATAACCAGGTTTTTCTATTTTTAAGAAATGAAAAGAAATTCATTTGATTTTTCACCGAAGACCATTAATTCAGGCCTTGGGAAATAAAATCATTTGTTCTCTTATAGCAAGATCCCACTGATCTTAGTTTGCAAACACTTCAGTAAAAATTGCCTTTTCTCCAAATCATTTTGCAGTTTCAATTCTTAGAACTGAAGAATGGAAAATTCCCAAAGAACTGCTTACAAAACCTTAACTTCCTAACAGAACTTAATTCCTCAAAAGCAAGGATTACACTTCAGATCTCTTCTCAGATCACAAAATACGTAGCACAGTGCAAGGCATGGAACAATAGCAGAATTCCCATAAACTTGCTCGATTAAAATAGCACCCTGACTGATCCAAAAAGAATGAATGTGGATTGAAACCACAAGACTGAACTCGATTTAGCCTGCATCACTCTTCAGAGCCAGGACATCCAATATTTTTAGTATGAAGACTGCTGTTTAACCTTTAAACATTTCTAAAAGGTTTTATTTATTTATTTATTTATTTATTTATTCATTTGAGAGAGAGAAAGTGTGTGAGAGAGAAAGAGAGTATGAGTCGGGTGGGGCCAGAGGGAGAAGCAGACTCCCGGCTGAGCAGGGAACCTGACTTGGGGCTAGATCCCAGGACTCTGGGATCATGACTTGAGCCAAAGGCAGACGCTTAACTGACACAGACACCTAGGTGTAACCTTTAAACATTTCATGAGCAACCCACCACCACCAAACACATATACTTATTTCCATTACCCTTTTTAAATTCATGGATTGAAGAAAAGAAATATGTATGTGTGAATCCATGGACTCTTTGCAGTAATTCTACCTGGCCTGGCCACACCTCATAAAATACTTCCCCAACCCAAGCTAAAAGTATAATCTAGGAATTAAGGTCTATACCCTCAATAATGGCTAATTGCTATGCTATCATATTGGAAGCTCCTTTGGTGGAATTAGAAAAATGATCAATAAACCAGACAAGTCCCATTCCCAGAGAACATTCATCAGCAATCACCTATCAACTACTCATTATTAAAAGGCTGAAGAGAAAGTACAGTGACACAATCATTCACCAATATCAATTCAAATCTCTTGTTGCAACATAGCCATGCTAGCAATTAATTATACATACGAGTGGATGAAAATGGGATTTCAAAAAAGATGATATACTCAGCTATGTTAGGTGGACCAAAAGTGGGCAAAGAATGATAGGACAAATTAGAACATCAGTTTAAAATGGCCGCCTACTTAGTGGATATTGAGAATTGCAGTAGCAGACAAGCTAGATGTTCTTTCTTGACAGCAAAGAACAAAGGGTTCCAAACAGGAGCACACTTTGCAAATGGCAACTAGAACATCAAAGGATTATTGCTCCTACACTTTCCACACAAATATATGTAATGTACATTTACATATATATGCAAATTTTGAGCACACTAAAGCTATGCATGGCATTGTATCAGTCAATTTAATGAGCAAGAATTTATGGAATGCCTCTTTCACAGCCCAGAACTTTGGAGCTTTGAGAGGTAGGTTAGAAGAATTAAGATAAAATAACTGCTCTCAAGGAGTTATATTCTAACTAGGAGAAAGACAGGCAAGCAAAAATACCATGGCCCCAAGTCATCACATATCACTTTCAAAATGGGAGGATAAGGTGAAGAGGAATTACATTCTGTACAACTTTGTAACCGGATCTTAAATTTTTTTAGTTATATTAAAAGATTTTTTAAAGAAATGCAGATTTAGAAAAAATTGCCTCTTCCATATAGGGCTAGAGCAGCTTGTTTAATTTTTTTAGGAGTGACTTCTTTAATAAAGTACCTGATTGAGTTAATCAACCATTCATGAGAAGCAGAGGGTAACAAAGTGTTAACTTGGTAAGAACAGAAAATAAGGGCACCCCACAATTAAAATTTAGTCATTCTAACACCCTGGTTGTCACTTTAAAAAGTCCTAGGACTCAGGGAAAGCATTGATAGCATTTGCTAGTGGTTTTCTCTCTTTAATTTGATGGAAACCAAAGAAAAGGGCTAAGAAACATTTTTAAACGCAAATTATGGAGAGAGCTCTCACCTCCAGAAAAAATAAGTTTGCAATTTGAACCTAAGAAGCAAATATAACCAATAAATAAAAATCATAAAATTTGAAACCAGGAGGAAATCTAGGAGATGATCTAATTCAAGGTTCTTAATCCTGACTTACCATCAGAATCATCTGAGCTTTTAAAATATGTGGATGATTGACCCCACCCCCAGAAATTCTGATTTCATTAGTTTGTGGTGTGGGCCAGTCACCTGCATTTTTTTTTAAATGCCCAAAGTGATTCAAAGATGAAACTAGGTTTGAGGGCACGCAGGTGGCTTAGTCATTAAGCACCTGCCTTTTAATCAGGTCATAATCCTGCGGTCCTGGGATCAAGCCCCACATCGAGCCCCACATCAAGTGCCGCACAGGAAGCCTGCTTCTCCCTCTCCCACTTACCCTGCCTGTGTTCCCTCTCTCACTGTCTCTCTCTGTGAGAGAAAAAAAAAAAAAAAAGATGAAACTAGGATTGAGAACCAGTGGTCTAAGCTTAATCCCTCTTTCATAGACTATAAAAATAAGATAAAGAAGGATTTGATCAATTTGGGGAAAAATAGGAACAAAGATTAGCATTCCAGACCAAAGTCAAAAGGTATACCAACTACTTTGCCACAAAGCAACAATATTTAGATGACACAAAAACTGATGTAACAGGTTGTGAAATGTTTACATTTGTATATTGGTGACCTATCCAATCCTTTATTATCTTAGAAATAACAGAACATAGTACCTACTTAGAAAGAACAGTTCACTGAATTGATAGGGACAGATAGCTTGCATCATTAATATCATCCACCTTGTGTCATATCATAAATTAAATACTTAATTTCAATGTGCCTTTCTTGTTGCCTTCCCTACACACCAAATTGCTAGATCTGTTCCTATATCTCAACCCCGTACTGTTTTCCACACTCTGTACCACTTCCACGTTTTGAAAAAGAAAAAATCAAGACCTCACATTTGTAGCTCACAACACCCAATCTCTATCTACTAAGACATTCAAGCTGAGATTATATTAAGGAGCCATAAAAATGCAAAGAAAATATTTCAATTTATGCCCACATACCTCTAGCTTAGCTCTTGCTTCAAAAAGAAATTTCACTTAGTATTGACATAAAAGTGCCGGTTATTATGTTTAATGCATGTCAATAACACTTTTTTTGAAAAACAAATGTTAAGCCACCAGCATTATGTTATGTAGATTCCTGTGGACTGAAGCCAGATTCCCAGTTTGGTTCAGTTTTATTTTTACTTGTTTTGATTGTATTACAGTAAGTTCCTTGCACCTAACATGCCTTGAAAGGCACAGAATTTTTTCAATGACAATATATTAAGAAAATAATGTCAACAACAAAAAGTTATCTTGTAGAAATCAAAGAAGAGTTTTTATTGGGAGGACTATAGACTGACATACAGTAGGTAGTATAGTACAATGGTTAATAGCACAAACCCTAAAGACATGCAGCTTGGGTTTGATTCCTGACTCAACCTTTACTAGCTAATGTTTTTGAGCAAACTGTTCAATCCCTGTGGGCCTAAATTTCCTCTTCTGTAAAACAAGCAACTGCGGGGCACCTGGGTGGCTCAGTGGGTTAAAGCCTCTGACTTCGGCTCAGGCCATGATCCCAGGATCCTGGGATCGAGCCCCACATCGGGCTCTCTGCTCCGTAGGGAGCCTGCTTCCTTCTCTCTCTCTGCCTGCCTCTCTGCCTACTTGTGATCTGTCGGTCAAATAAATAAATAAATAAAATCTTAAAAAACAAACAAACAAAAAAAAAACCGAGCAACTGGTACTTAAATCCTAAGATTGTGATAGGAATTTGTTAAATGAGTTAACACACGTGAAGCACTAAAAGGGTGCCTGGCATTTAGCAAGTGGCTATTATATTTTATAAATATATACGGGGCACTTGGGTGGCTCACTGGGTTAAGCCTCTGCCTTTGGCTCAGGTCATGATCTCAGGATCCTGGGATCAAGTCCTGCATCAGGCTCTCTGCTCAGCAGGGAGCCTGCCTCCCCCCCCCCCCTCTGCCTGCCTCTCTGCCTAGGTGTGGTCTCTGTCAAATAAATAAATAAATTTTTTTAAAAAAATTAAATAAATATATATATATACACACACAAATATTTTAGTAGGTTTAGCTGTAGATAAACAAAAAGCTAAGTATCATGTTCAAAAAAGTTCTATAAACATGTATTCTTACAAGTAAAAAGCTTTCAGTTTTGCATTTATTTTATGCCTTATATAGTTTTTGTTTGCAAAGTTAAGGTTTTGAAGATACAAAAAGTGGTATCAAGAAAGAAAATGTAGGGGCGCCTGGGTGGCTCAGTCATTAAGCGGCTGCCTTTGGCTCAGGTTGTGATCTCAGGGTCCTGGGATGGAGCCCTGCAATGGGCTCCCAGGAAACCTGCTTCTCCTTCTCCCACTCCCTCTGCTTCTGTTCGCTCTCTCACTGTGTCTCTCTCTGTCAAATAAATAAATAAAATCTTTTAAAAAAAGTATTACACTCAATAACATCACACAATTATGAAGAATCACAAATTACATATATTCTCAATAACCACTATTAATTTTAACGAGAAGCTTCACATAAAGCAAATCTGTCAAAGTGATACAGCCATACTCTTTAACTCTTTTAAATCGCAATAGTTTACTTAACTGCAAATGGGGAACTAGTACAGCTAGAAATTGGCCAAGTTTATTAAAATGCCTAGTAGACTCTAAATCACCATATAAGATATAATTCCTACATACCTTAACCTTTATTGCTACCAAATTCTTACTTTTATGTGCTTTTTTCTAATGAACTTAAACCCAATTCTAGCTAAAAATGACAGTCTTCCTGATCACTAATACTAATACACTTAGCTCACACATTCCACAATCTCCCTACAACACTGGACCCTGGTGATATCCCTTCTTCCTGACATTCCTTTGCCTTCCTTAAACAATGAACTCTCTTGGGTGCCTGGGTGGCTCAGTGGATTAAGCCTCTGCTTTTGGCCCAGGTCATGGTCTCAGGGTCCTGGGATCAAACCCCACACTGGGCTCTCTGCTCAGCAGGGAGCCTGCTTCCCCTCCCCCTCAACTGCCTGCCTCTCTGCCTACTTGTGATCTGTCTCTGTGTCAAATAAATAAATAAAATCTTTAAGAAAATAACCAATAAACTCTCTTGGATTGCCTCTACCACGTTCTTTTCTACTCTTTCTCTGCTGACTACCTCTAGAAGTAGACATTTAAAAAACAAAAACAAAAACAAAAAAACCACAAAACACAAAACCAGGTACACTACACATATACCACACAGGGTTCTCTTTTCAGTTCCCTCCTCCTCTTTCTTCCTTCTTCCTCATCAGGGAAGGGCTCTCTACCCTTCAGGGTAGAACCCTCATTCGCCACCTAGAGGCACCAGGTGGCCAAGCTAGGGGGATCACCTTCCACCCATGTAGTAGTACCTGCAGCAATCAATGGGAAAACAGCTGCACTAGGGGAACCAATCAGTCCAAAATAGCCATGCAGAGATTTTTTTTTTTAAGATTTTATTTATTTGACATACAGAGATCGCAAGTAGGCAGAGAGAGAGGAGGAAGCAGGCTCCCCGCTGAGCAGAGAGCCCACAGGGCTCTATTCCAGGATACTGGGATCATGACATGAGCTGAAGGCAGAAGCTTTAACCCACTGAGCCACCCAGGTGCCCTGCCATGCAGAGATTTTAAACACCATATTGTCATTGGAACAATGGAACAAGGCTCAAAAGAAGATGAGGGTCTCATGCTAAATCTAAACAGGAAGGATGACTGCTAAAATAGCTTTCAGTTAAGATTTAAAATTTTAAAAAATGGACAAAATGTCCAGGATACAAGGAAAAATTACTTGTCACAGCAAAAATGAAGATGATCACAGCATGAATGAGAAAAGACAACCAAAAGATGCTAACACTGAGGTTATTTACATGTTAGAATTATCTGATAAGAATTTTGAAGTCGCAATCATAAAAATGCTTCAACAAGTAATTAGATAGCCTTGAAACGTCACAGAAAATCTCACTGAAAAAAGGCAAGATATAAAAGGAACCAAATGGAAATCACAGAACTAGAAAATACAGTAACTTAAATTCTTAAAAACTCACTGGCAGGACTCAATAGCAGAATGAGTATATGGAGAGAAGAATCAATTAACTTAAAGGCAGAATAAGAATTCAAGCAAACTGAAGAGAGAAAACAAATTGGAAAAAAAAAAAAAGATAAGCAAAACTTCAGGGACGTGAGATGTAGTAATAAAAGAGCCAACATTCATATCATCAAAGTCTCAGAAGAGGAGAAGGAGAGTGAGAATGGAAAAAATATGTGAAAAAAAAAAATAAAAGACTGAAAACATACACCAACATACCAAAAAGCTAAGTGAGTGCAAAATAGGATAAACTCAAAGAAATTCACACTGAGTACCTCATAATTAAAATTTTGAAAACGAGAGACAAAGAAAATACTCTCGAAAGCAACCAGAGAGTAACAATCTAAAGGGGAAAAAAGAATTCAAAGGATAGATTTTTCCATTGAAACCATGGAAAACCAAAAGGAAATGACAATATTTTTCAAGTGCTAAAAGAAAAGAACTATCAACCCTTAATTCTATATTCAGCAAAAAATATCCTTCAGAAGCAAAGAGGAAATGAAGACCTTCTCAGACAAAGGAAAACTAAGAGAATTAATCACCGAAAGACCTACCCTTTAAAAATGGTTAAAGAAGACTCCCCAAATAACAAAGAAATGTAACAGAAAAAGCCTTAAAAGTGGTAGAAATGAAGCAAGAATGAATTAATGAATGAATGAGTGAATGAACAACTATGTCTTCATGATGGTGGAACCACAAAATATAATTCCATTTGATGTGATCCTTAGTGCATGTACAGAAGTACTCAAGATGATTACGTTTAAAAAGTAGGAAGTAAAAAGAACCTAAATGCAAGTAAGATTTCTATATGTCACTTGACGTGGTAAAACAGATATCAGCAGATGTTAGTAAATCATGTATATTGTAAAATATGTATATTGTAATACCTGGAGCAACCACTAAAAACTACATGAAGTCATAGACTTAAAAAACTTTATTATAAATACATCAAAATGGGGGCACCTGGGTGGCTCAGTCGGTTCAGGTCATGATCCCAGGGTCAAGAGATCGAGCCCCATGTCCAGCTCCCTGCTGAGTAGGGAAGCCTGCTTCTCCTGTTCCCCCTGCAGTTCCACCTGCTTATGCTCTCTCTTTCCATGTGTCAAATAAATAAATAAAATCTAAAAAATAAAAATAAATACATCAAAATGGAATCCTTAAAATGTTCATTTATCCAGAAAAAGTAAATAAAAGAAAAATAAAAGAATGAAAAACATATGGAACAAATAAAAATCAAACAATAAGATGGCAGATTTAAGTCATAGCAATAATTTACCTAAAGATATTAAATAAAGACAGATTGGCAGGTGGATTTAAAAAAGTGCAATTGAACAATACACTGTGTACGATAAACTCATTTTAAACATAACATAGACGGGTTGAAATTGAAATGCCTAAAAGAGATATGCCATACAAATGTTAATCAAAGGAGAAGTGGCCATATTAATATGATATTCATCTAATATTTAAATATTAAATAAATTTCAGACCAAAGAAATTTTCTAGAAACAAAGAGAGACATTAATAAAGATAAAAGGATCAATCCACCAAGAAAACATAATGATCCTGAATGTGCGCAAGCCAATTTCACCTATAATATTTCTGCCAATACCTGCAAAATTCATTTTTGCAAGCTCCTTCTTAAATGTGGTTGATGCTAAACAACCTTTTGTCTTTCCTCCTTTATCCTCTCTTTTCCCCATCACTATCCTGAGTTCCTATTTGTATTAATTCTGAAATCTCAGACTGAAATCTCCTTCATTTTTATCAGATTTTGTGACTCTTCCATTCCAGAGTTTTTGACATAAAACCCTCAGCACTATTCCTGGTGTAGCGACTCTACACAAGTTCACGTTTTCCTTTCGCAATACCTCCTCACTGGTCTCTACTCTTTCCAGTCCAAGTTACCTGTCCTAAGTGCAGCACTAAAATAACTGTTATTGCCTCCCAAACAAAACACCTTTCCTGATTTATCAGGTTTTCTGAACTTTGCCCACAAACTCTCACTGCGCCATTTGTTCCAGTCCAGCTGGATCCAATGGTCCCTGAAAAGGCCTCCATGCTTTTCTGTCTTTGTAGCTCACTGACCAGAATGCCCTTCTTCCATTTCCATCTAGAAAAATACCTTCCAAGGCTCTCCATCATGAAGGCGGTATTTAACAGGCACTGAGCATGAAATATCATCCTCCTCATCAGACATACATACTTTTTTTTAATCTCCATAAGAGATTGCACCTTCCTTATGGTACTTACACATTCTGCCCTATCTCTATTGATTTGCATCTTTGACTTATCTCCCCTGAACAGTAAGTTCCCAAAGACACCAATATCATCTTTATCTTTGTACCCCGCACAGCCACCCTCCAACAGTGCCAAGTAAAGTGCACTGTGCATATTAAACCTTTTTTTTAAAGATTTTATTTATTTATTTGACAGAGAGATCAAAAGTATGCAGAGAGGCCGGGGGGGGGGGGGGGGGGGGGGGGGGGGGGCAGGGGAAGCAGCCCCCTGCTGAGCAGAGAGCCTGATACAGGGCTTGATCCCAGGACCCTGAGACCATGACCTGGCAGAAGGCAGAGGCTTAATCCACTGAGCCACCCAGGCACCCCCATATTAAAGCTTTAATAAATATTTGTTGAATAGTTTAAGACCCAACCTTCTTTCTACCAAAATATTTCTTCCCTCTTTTCTTCATCACAGCTTTGAATTTTTATCATTCAAACCTAAAACATTACTATTAGTTAAACTCTTTATCCGTGCTAGAACATAAATGATTCTATGTACAAGAAAGTAGTTTCATTATTATGCAAAGCAAAATATACATAAATGCATTTATAGTATATATAGGCACTTGTATAAACCTTACATGTACATAATTTATAGATGTCTGTTTAGATTTGCAGATAACATTCTTAGTAAGATCTCATAAATATTGACATTGAAAAGTTGGGTTAAGGGATTAAATACATCCTTAAAATAACTGATTTAAGCTTTCTTGGTTTTTTAACTATAAAAATTGTTTATCCAAGCAACATGAATAGAAAGAGACCTGAAGGATTAGAAAGAATACTTTTATCTAGCTTGTATGCTGAGTTTTCACTGACCAGAGGCCCCTCCTCAGTTGGTTTCCACAGCTGCTTGCCCTTGCCCAGACCACCTCCATCTGCAACACTGTGTGCCCAGGAAACAAAATCAGTTTATAGTACTGACCCAAGCAAAATGTGATTTTGAAAATGCAGCACATATTTAAAATGTGTGATGGATCCCAAAATCATGATTATATTTTACTCTAACACTTAATACTATGTAGAACACTACTGCTATCCATTACTGCAATTAACTGTACACATAATTATTTTTTACTGCTAATTTTACACCAGTGAATTTCCATTTCAAGAAAAACATTAGCATTTGTTTCTAATTAAATATTTATTGCTTATGTTTTACAGACCCGACATCAGGTTCTTCTTTAGACTGGGCTTACAACCTGGGCATCAAACACACATTTGCCTTTGAACTCCGAGATAAAGGCAAATTTGGTTTTCTCCTTCCAGAGTCCCTGATAAAGCCAACCTGTAAAGAGACCTTGCTAGCTGTTAAATATATTGCCAAGTATATCCTCAAGCATACTTCCTAAAGAAGTGGCTTCAGTTTGGAATGAGCCAATTAATCCTTTTTTGTGCCTTTTACCAGAAAGTCAATCTTCAATTATCCTGAAATATAAGGTTCCACATTATGTGAACAGGTTCCTCTCTTGCTCACTTAAATCCTATGTCATTTCTTTTTGCTTTTATTCTTAATAGCATCTTAACATATAGCTTTAAGTGAAAGCTTTCAACTTCCTTTCTTTGCTCCAAATGAAGTTCAAACCCAGCAAGAAGTATATTTTGAGTATTTCAAAACATGATATACAGTTGGTCACAGAAAAGAAATGAGAGCCTTAAGTTTCTCCAGAATCAGATTTTCCATATGGCTTCATCATTTCATGTACTTATATAATAAAATAAACTGTATTCCAAAATGCATCTTCTGTTTTTTATATACTCTCTACATTTCTCTATTAGCATTAATAATCAAGCATTAATGTGTCTCATGCGGTCTGTTAATAAGAAATAGTATCTTTGATTCAAAGACATACTTTGCCTGCATATATATTTCTTTTTAATAGAAGGAGACATTGTTTATATCTTTGCAATAGCAAAAGGATGTCCTAACAGGAAATAAAGTGGTTCATATAGAGATGAATCTCAGTGCTTCAAACAATTAATCTCTTAATTGTTCTCTTCAACATGACATACATTAAATTCAAAATAGTTTAATTTATCCTGTCATAATCCAAGGAAACTACCTGCCAAAACATTTCTTGGTAGTTACTGACACAGCCAAGACAGTCTGGTCAGATGTGAGCCCTGCCCTCATAATGGATGGGAAATAAAGTCTGGAAATGTAGTACAAGTGTAAGAGAAAAAGTCATGTTGAGCAAGGACAATCAGAGTAACTTCAAATTTTATATTGCTTATAGTCCTATTGTTTTAAGAGAGAGTTACAAAGTATCTCCCCTATCCTGCCTCCAGCACCATGACTTTTCAATACCTCATCATATGACTACAGCAGTATCTACATTCTAGAACGTAAGGGACAAGTAAAGAGTTCATTGACTTCCTATAAACTGACTTCTCATAACACTGAACAAAGTTTTTGAAGATCCTCCATGATCCTGATATACAGGTATACAGGTATACAGATAATCTGGGACATTCTTCATTAATCCTATAGGAGGTCCTAAAAAGAAAGAATGCCATCAAATCTACAATGTGGTGAATATTTCTGATAGTTATGATGTAGGTAAAAGTTTCCTGTGCAAAATTTTCTAGAGGAAACCAATATAAACTAACAAAATTGCTTTATAGGTATGGGGGGAAAGGTGACAAGAGTCAAGAAAGTAAAAGGCAAAACGGTACTTATGAGATTATATTGCCTCTTATTATAAAACATAATATCTATAACTAAATATTTAATATTCAAAACTGGCTCAGAAAATGGGAATGTAAATTCATTCCATTAAACTTACCATATGGCAATTATTCACTCATTCACACACTTACTCAACTGAGAAAAGACCAAGAGAAATTTTAACCTTAAAATTTACATAAATAGTTCTAATTCCAGTGGGTCTTTAAATGGAGGAGGTAGGGCACCTGGGTGGCTCAGTGGGTTGGGCCGCTGCCTTCGGCTCCAGTCATGATCTCAGGGTCCTGGGATGGAGTCCCGCATCGGGCTCTCTGCTCGGCAGGTAGCCTGCTTCCTCCTCTCTCTGCCTGCCTCTCTGCCTACTTGTGATCTCTCTCTGTCAAATAAATGAATAAAATCTTTAAAAAAATATATTTAATAAATAAATAAATGAAGGAGGTAAAATAGATAATCTCAACTGTTGACTATCTTCTGTGTTCATTCATTATTTAGATTATAAAAGACACAAAAGTTTTATATACCATTTTATTTCAGTTATTATGTAGTTTAATATTTCTTTTCTCAATCGGAGAAAAATTACTTGAGTGGCTAAAAATAAAAAATCCTAATAAGACCATTCTTTGTGGTAATTAAAATCTTTTGCATGATATCTCAGAGTATTTGTTTCTTTGACTTCATATGACTTGTAAAAATATGTGAAGAAACATATATTAAAATTTTAAAACTAAAACATCATTTTATTTATGGAAAAGTTTGAGTAGTCAGTGCTGTAATTCTTCTCTTGTCATTTCTTATTTATCAGTAAAAGGATTTTGTACCCAAATTACAAGTTGAGCTATCTCTTACAATATTCCTGACAATATGTCTCACCAAGAAAATCTTCTAAATCCTCATTCCTTTTCTAGTTTTAACTCAAGAGACACTGTTTAGTATTTTGAAAATTTATTATTTAATAGCATTGGTCTAGTGGCTAAGACCTACATCTCCATTATATGAGGAAATGAAGCATCTCACAGATTATTTTCACTAATGTAAATAAATGAGTTTCCAGTGGACTTATGACTCCAAACTGCTTTTAAAATGTTGTATCAGAGGTTCCCTCCCCACATCCTACACAATGTATATCTTCTATAACTATGTAAGTGCTCACTGGCTAAATAAACTTTAGGTTTATTGACAAGAGTTTCTGTTTTTCATTTGAAGCAAACATCTATGCCTGATTTTCTTTGGATTAAAAAAAAATTAATCCCAGGGAAACTTAGATCGCTGAGAATATACAAGTTCTCTCTGTTGTCAGACTCTCATCCAGCACCTTGTTCTCATAAAAGAATTTAAATGAATTTGGTCATTCCAAATGGATGGATGTTGGGCTTTCCTGAGCATGGGAAAAGATCATGGACAGACGATTCTTCTTGATTCCACCACATGGTTCTCTCAGTACTATAATCTCCTACTGTTAATATAGAATATGTATTGATTCCAAAAATCTGCAGTGAAATGTGGTGATATTAAACTGATATTGGTTTCCCAAGATACATATAATACAGAGCAGCAGCAGTAAGCAATCTTAGTTGAACACTCATTTATTTGAGCATCTATAAGAAACAATGGGGTCCAGAAACTGCCTGACTTTAAAAACTTCCAGTTGTCCTCTAAAATCTATTCTTCCTTCTTCCATAGTAATAGGTCTCCTAATTCTGAACTGGCACACAGTCACTCAAACAAAATCTTAAATTCAAAACTTCCCTTTCAAAATGAGATGGCTCTTGAACTGTTCTGGCCAGTAAGTTGGAAGAACAAACATCATGTGGCAATGTCTAAGCAGCTAACTTCAAAGACCTCTGGTATATATACTTTGGTCTTTCTTTCAGACTGAAATACAATTGTGCTGACTGATACTAAGCAATCATCTTGAACCATAAACTGCTCTCAAGAACTGAAGCAAAAACATAACAGTAGAAGCCTATGCTCATGACAATTAGCATAACAGTTCTAGACATCCTGTGTGGAAATCCTTGGAGAGTAATGCTATGTTATATAAAATTATGGGACTAGAAATCAGAAAGTTTGGATGAGAATTCTGATACCCAGTAAGACACAATCACCCTTTGCCTGCCTTGCTTATCTTGTAGATATTTGTTAGTATTTGAAATAATAAATGCTCACCAAGGTAAGCCACTAATTTCCATTTTGTTTGTATTGGGGACAAAGCACACTTATCTTAAAGAGACCTGGGTTAGGTGGTTTCTATTTGAGATAGGTATTTGGGTGGCACAAAAACAGTGGCACAACTGCTCCTCTCAAATGTGGTTCTTCCCCAAGGCCCTGCTACCATGGGAAGCAAAGTGACATTCGTATGTGCGTATGCACATTTTCCTGTATGCAAATGGAAATCAACAAATTTTTACAGTCTAAATGTCACTGATCCTCAAATGCAAATATTAAGAACAATAGAAAACAAAATCCAACATAATTTGAAAAAATATTTGCATACATCAAAGTAAGTATTAACTTCAACTGAGGAAAGTCAGTTTGTGTAGTAATTTGCTTCTTTTGTGTTGTTTGTTACTATGAATTTTTGTTTGTTTAGCAATATTCAAAGAAATATATAAAATACCTATTACATTTCCAATTACCAGAATCAAGAAAATTAAATATCCTAAAATTTAACAAAATTATTAAAGCCTGCCAAGTTATTTGTTATGTGGAAGTCCAGGGACCTAGTGGAGAAGTTCCAGCATATAAGTGGAGCAAACACATTTCAGTCAGGACACATTGGAGAGGGTAAGAGGAACAGTTTTACCTTTACCCACATCACCTCTCCTGCAGGGTGGCACAGCTCAACCCACAAAATCAAGACAACGCGTACAAGCTTAAGAATTCTACCACTAGAGGGAGCAAGAAGTGCGGAACAGGCAAATCCATAGGAGGTCTGAAAAAAAACCTCAGAATCCCTAGCAAGACAGAAAGAAGGTATTTCTTCTCCAAGGTCAACAGAGACTAGAGGAAGTAATTGCTACTTCAAATGTGAAGACAGCAACATAAGATTTCGAGGAACATGAAAAAATCAAACAGAACAGTACCAAAGTTATTAGTAACTTTATTTTCCAATAACTGACCCCAAAGACATGGAGACCTGCAATTTACCAGATAATTCAAAATAGCTATTTTAAGGAAGCTCAATGAGCTACAATAAAATGCAGAAAGATAATCCCCTTTAAAAAAAAAAAACAGGAAAACACTACATGAACAAAATGAGAAGTTTAACAAAGAGATAGATATCATAAAATCAAAACCTAAAAGAAATTCTGGAGTGGGAGAAAACAACAAAGCAAACGAAAAATACAATAGAGAGCATCAATAGAACACACCAAGCAGAAGAAAAAAATCCATGAAATAAAGACAGGAACTTTGAAATCATCTATCCAGAGGAAAAGGATTTTTTTAATGAATGAAAAGAGTGAAGAAAGCCAATGTGAATTGTGGGATACCATCAAGGGAAGCAACTTGCAAATTATGGAGTAGCAGAAAAGAAAAGGGAGAAAGAGGCAGAAAGCTTATTTAAAAAAACAATGCCTGAGAACATCCCAAATATGGGGAGAGATTTGCCCATTCAAGTTTATGAAGCTCATAGATTCCCAAATAAATTCAATTCTAAAGATATTCCCCAAAACACATTATAATAAAATTGGCAAAAATCAAAGACAAACACAGAACAAAAAAATAGCAAAAAGAAAGAAGTTTATCATTTATAAGGGAATCCCCATAAGTCTATCAGCAGATTTATCCAGAGAAAACTTACAGACCAGGAGCAAATAGGATCATATATTCAGAGTGCTGAAAGAAAACAACGCCAATTGACTTTGTCCCATTAAGTTTTTCCTCAAAAATGAAGAAGAGATCAAAATTTCCCCAGAAAAACAAAAGCTGAGGGAGTTCATCACCACTGGATCTGCCTTATAAGAAATGCTAAAGGAGTCCTTGAAGTTGAAATGAAGTTGAAATGAAAGGACTCTATCAGTAACATGAAAACATGTAAAAATATACAACACACTGGTAAAAGTAAGTATATAATCAAATTCATAATACTCTGAAATGGTGTTATATTAACCACTTAACTCTAGTTTTTTTAAAAAAGGTTAAAGACAAAAGTATTAAAAATAACTACAGCTATAATAATTTGTTAATGAATATACAATATAAAAAGAGGCAAATTATGACATCAAAATCATATAAGATGGGGAGAAAGGGAGTAGAGGTTTTGTGTGCTATTGAATGTACATTGTTATCACTGTAAAAGAGACTGTTATATCTATAAGATATTTTATGTAATCTTCCCAGTAACCACAAAGCAAAAATCTCTCAGTATACATGAAAGATAAAGAACCAAGGCATACCACTCTGGAAAATCATGAATTTGCAAAGGAAAACAGCAAGAGAGGAAGAAAGGAACAAGGGAACCATAATAAAGCCAAAAACCAGTAAGATGGCATCAGTAAATACTTACCTATCAAAAATTACTCTAAGTGTAAATAAAGTCTCCAATCAAAAGACAAAGAACAGAAAAAAAATTAATCATATGCTGCTTATAAGAGACTCATCTCAGGTTTAAGGACACACAGAGGTTCAGAGTGAAGGAATGGAAAAAGTTATTCCATGCAAATGGAAACCATTTAATTCAAAATGGCTTAAAGACTTAAACGTAAGACCTGCAACCATAAAACTCCTGGAAGAAAACATAGGGTAAAGTCTCCCTGACACTGGTCTTAGAAATGATTTTTTTGGATATGACACCAAAAGCACAGCAACAAAAGCAAAATAAATAAGTAGAACTACATCAAACTAGAAATCCTGTAGGTAGAGGCAAAGGAATAATCAACAAAATGAAAAGACAACCGATCGAATGGGAGAAAACATTTACAAACCACCTATTTGATAAGGGGTTAACAACCAAATATATAAGGAACTCATATAATAAATAGCAAAAAAAAAAAAAAAAGGCAATCCAATTAGACTGAGAACCTGAACAGACATTTTCCAAAGACATACAAATGGCTAATTAGTACACGAAAAGATGCTCAGTACCACCAATTACCAGGGAAATGCAAACTGAAGCCACAGTGACCTATCACTTCACACCTGTCAAAAGAACAAGAGCTAACAAGGGTTGGCGAAGATTTGGAAAAAAGGGAATCCTTGGGCACTACTCATAGAAATTGGTAGAGCCACTGTAATAATACAGAGTCCTCAAAAAAATAAAAATAGAGCTGCCAGATGATCCAGTAATCCCACTTCTTGGTATATATCTAAATGAAATGAAATGAAATCAAGATCTCAAAGAGATATCTGTAGTCCCATGTTCACTGCAGTATTATTCACAATAGCTAAGACATGGAAACAACCTAAGTATCCATCTATGGAGGAAAAGATAAAGAAGATGTGAGATACATATAATGTGGGTATGTGTATAATAAGAATATGTGTGTGAAACATGCATGTTTATATGTAACATATGTAACATGAATGTCATTGTAATGGTATTCACATACATACATACATATACACTAGGCTATCACTCAGCCTTGAGAAAGAAGGCAATCACTATTACGAAAACCCAGATGATCCTTGAGGGCATTACACTAAGTGAAATAAGACAGACAGTAAAAGACAAATACTGTATGATAATACTTATATGTGGAATCTAAAAAAGCCAAACTCTCAGAAACAGCAGAATAGTGGCTACCAGGCTGAGGATGGGGAAACAGGGAAATGTTCATCAAAAGGTACAAACTTCCAGCTGAAAGATGAATAAATTCTGGGGCTCTGATATAGAGCATGATGACAACAGTTAACAACACTGTATCATATACATGGGTGCCTGGGTGGCTCAGAGGGTTGAGCCTCTGCTTTCAGCTCAGGTCATGGTCTCAGGGTCCTGGGATCGAGTCCCATATCGGGCTCTCTGCTCAACGGGAGCCTGCTTCTTTCTCTCCCTCTGCTGTCATTTCCTCTGTTTGTGCTCTCACTTTCTGGCAAATAAATAAATAAAATCTTTAAAAAAAAAAAAAAAAGGAAGTTACTAAGAGAATAAATTTTAAATGTTCTCACCACACATACACACACACAAATGGTAGTTAGGTGAGGTGACAGAGGTGTTAACCCTATTGTGGTCATCATTTCACAATATATACATGTATCAAATAGGCAGGGTGTACACCTTAAACTTATACAATGTTTATATTATTATAACTGAATAAAACTGAGGAGAAGAAAAGAAAAAACTATGCAGCCCTTACAGATGCTGTGAAATTTTCAACTGCATGTGTTATAATATTTTGAGGCATCTTTATATTATCCCTGAAAAAAAATGAACCTACTGAAATGGAAGAAGAAGCAGTATCACTTAGGGAAGAAAGAACTTACAGGAAATAACTTAAATTCAGATTACCTCTAATTACAGAAGACACCTCTATTCATTCAACTAGTGACATGCAGAAAATTATGACTGGAAGTCAAATTAGGAGTAACAAATATATGCAAATTAAAAACCACAATAAGGGCAGGCTGGTGGTCCAGTCGGTTAAAGCACCCCACTTTAGGTTATGACTCAGGTCATAATCTCAGGGTCATGAGATTGAGCCCTGCATTGGACTCCACACTCTCCACGAAGTATGCTTAAACACTCTCCCTCTCCTTCTGCCCCCACCATTGTTCATTCCCTCTCTCTCTCAAATAAATAAATCTTTTTTAAAAAATATTTTTAAGAAACAGTAAAAGCAACAACATCTACTAATGGTGCAGCTAATATGAATACATTGCAATATTTCAAAGATTATGTCTTTACGCTTCTTTTTCCTCTTTGACACAACTGTATGTTCATGATTAAAATACCAAGCCATTTTTCTGTAATGAGTAGAAATGAGTCATAATAGCATCTTGAAAATTTTGGTAGCATACAGGCTACTGTCAGAAATTTCTTAGGCAAAGCTTTTGGGAGACTCTCTTGCATTTCACTGTCACAAAATCCATTATATCAGGACAGATCTCAGCCTGCGTGAGTAACATCGATCTAAGGGTTATAATTTTGTCATAAAAATTTATTCTCAGATGAACTTAGCATAAAAGGTCTCCGTCCAGAAAACAGGAATTGAAATGGATATATTATCACTTGAACTGCTTTTTTGTTCACTTATCCTTCAATTACAAGCCTTAAGTTCACTGGTGTCAAGAGAGGTTAAACCAGAAAAAAAATGTGAAACAATTTTTAAAATATGTGAGGGAAATCTGACACTTAATGTTCCAAATGCATTATTATTGCTATGGTATCACTGAAGTGTGCCAGATTCATTTTACATTGTGGATTAAATGTTTAAAAGACTATTCATGAAACAAAGAAAAAATCTGCAAGTATCATTTCATATATAAAAGAAATTGTAAGAACTCTGGGTTTTCTCTTGTTTAAAAAGTTTCCAATTTCTTTTTTTTTTTTTAATCTCGCTTTGTAAAACTTAAATTTCAAGAGGTAATTAAATTTTAATGGGGCAAAGACAGGGAAGGTGAGAAGGGTAAGTTTTGAGAACTGTAATCATACTGGCAGTAATGATCATATGAAAAGTAACATTTGCACAGCACTGGATAATTTAAAAATTGCCCTCACATGCATGTCTGCATTTGATCATAGCAACTCTATGAGACTGAGTTGTGGGGAGGCTATCATTATCACCATTTTATATATTAGAAACTTCTTCAGTGATTTGCATATATAAAGTTGCAAACTGAAACCAAATCTTCACACTTCAAAATTCAAATTCACTTCACTACACCACACTGTCCAACAGTCATCACTTTTCTCAAAGGCAAAGAGAAAAAGAGGTTATCTAATTTCTAAGTCATCAATTTACATTCTAGTACTCAAATCTTGCTAAAGGTATAATGACCCATTAGACACTCTTCTGGAGGGTTTAGAGCAGAGATTCTCACACCTGAACATGTACAGGAATCACCTAAGGAAGATTAGAGTACAGACAGGTGGGCCCTCCACCAGTCTCTGAAACAGTAGGTCTCCAGTGGAACACAACAATTTTCATTTTTAACAAGTTCTCAAGTAATGCTGATATTGCTGGTCCAGAAGCCACACTTTGAGAACCACTGATAAAGAAAAGTTCTAAATTTTCTTTCTATTTTTCAATGATTGAGGTTTTTTTCAATAACTTTAGTGGTCTTTATTGAAATGTGCAGTTTATTTGCAAAAGTAACCTACTCACGGGTTTTATCTTCAATGAAAATTGTAGGCAGATCAAATAGATGAAACTGGGATAGTTCCATTTAAATTCTTATCTTCTATAAAAATGTTTGTAAATAGCAAAATCAAGCATTTGAACATACACATTTCAAATCCATTATACATTAAAACAGTTTACAAATATACATAAATAAAAAGTATAACAAAGGGTCCCTACTTTAAAATTTTGTTGATTCTACATATTTTAAGATAACTAGCATTAATTTATTTTGTATTATTTATATCTTTATTTTATATAAATGCCTTGAATTTTTAGAGTTTTTGGTTTTTATGTTAAATGTCATATCCAAGTCCATTTTTAAACAAAAAAATGTGACTTCCCCTGAGGGCCAGGTTCACTAGGGTTATATCTAACTAAGGAAACTCTTGTTTGGAAACTATTGTAAGAATTCCTTTGGCAATAAGCAGTAGCTCTCTTAATAGTAAAATTGAGCAAATTCTGTGAGAAGTATTGTAGAAGTATTTTTGGAGCTAAGAACATTTGTTTCATGAAGACTAAAGCAAGGATTCCAGCTGATACAGCTCTCTGGCTGTCACATAAAAAGCTTAGACAGGATAATGGGATAATATGAGGACTTTCTTATGTTCGGGAATCCCTTGATGTTGCCACTTGACAAAGTTCACTTGTGTCCACTTCAATTAATTTTTTACAAAGGCAGAGAAATGAAGATAGGTAAGGAATACCTATTTGGTCGTTTTGGCAGAAGACTAAAAAGAAAAGGGTCAAAAAGAAAAAAGTAGTAAAATCGGATTTTCCCTAGAACTCCTTCCACAAACTCCTATCCTCTTCCTTCCACAAACTCTTATCGTGTACAAGAATTATATAGTCTGCCACTGAGCCCCCATCTTAATCCAACTGTCCATTTTATTTAGTCTACAAAATGCAGACTTTGAGATGAAAAAGTCCTTGAGATGAGTCATCTTTCCTCAGACCTTAGATCAGGGCAGGCAGTCTCATGATTCTTGCATGTCCAGTATATCCCTTTTTACCTGCTTTTTATGAACTTTGTGAAGGTTGAATATCTTGTATTCTTTTACCTTATTCTAAACCAAATATGCTTCTGATATACATTTTGAAAGACTACATAAGAATACAGCAACAACATTTGATTGTACAACAGATGTAATGAAGCATCCAAGGACTATGAAGTTACTCAAAGGCAGATTTGAATAGAGACTTCACCCTAAACCCATAAATATAAGGGTGACCAACTCTACTAATTGCTCAGAAATGAAGGGTTTCCCAGGACAAAAGACTTTCAGGATTAAAACCACTGAAAAACCGGTTCTGGGAAAAATGGGACAACTGGTCACTGAGTTGCAATGAAATATTTCTCAAGCAAAAATAAATAAATATTAGGACTCCCCTTCTCCTCTTCCAATTTTCTGAAAGGTATTTTCACCAGATAAAATATATTAAAATTTATTAGTAGTTATCACTTTGCTATTAGATGTTAAATACTTTATGTGGGCTCTATCAGTTATTCTTAAAATGAACTCTTAGAGCCAAATGCCATTTTAATCACTCCCATGTTGACAGATGCCAAAAATAGAGACACAGAGCTGCTAAACACCCTACACAAGGTCATAGGGATAATAAAGAGTACAGCAAGTGCTCGAACCCAAGCAGTCAGATTTTCAAATGTGCACACTGAGCTCTTTCTACTCAGTGGGCTCCTCAGACCAGCGGCCTCAGCATCACCTGAGACTTAGTGAAGGAAACTAAAGTTAAACTACAGTAGAACTTGCATCTCTAGAAGTAAATTTAAACACACTAAGTAAAAACTTAAAACTGAAACTCAGACAATGCTTTCTTATAGCACAGGTTTGGGGGGGGTCCTCAAAATATACCTATTTAGAACATGACCAAGACTATCCCTTTTTTCTAATACAAATGAATCACAAAGCAGGAAAGACAGAGACCAAAATAGCAAAGAATTTTGAAAGAAACTTTGAGCTGATCTACTTTTTGTGCTGTTTAAGTTCCTAGCTTTCACATAAAACTGAAAATAGGAGGGAAATTCATAATTAGGAGACTTACTTATGTTTAGCACAGATTTAGAGTTTTGAATATAAATATAAATTAACAAGTATTTAATGTTCTTCTCAAAAACAGAATTTAGCAGTGATAGTCTATCAAGCACTCTTAGCGAAAGCTGAAAGCACAGCAATAAAATCTCATTCCCAGCTAAACCAGACACACAAAGTCAGAAGTGATAAAGTCATTATCGTTTGCTAGATTAAAAACACTCAGTCTCAATAACAACTGAGACCCAGTTCAAAATAACAGCTTCAGTCTATCAGAGTAAATATTTTATGTGCCAAAATATGTTGGGTACACAGTCTATACCAAATTATGTGTTTAATTAGCTGCATTTCATCACATGCCTTTATATCAAGACTATCTCTTCTATATAACATTACTTTTTCTCTATAAAGTGAATAGTCACTAGAAACAAATGCATTTAGAAAATAAGACCATAATTCTATCTTCAAAATTCCTGTTTAAATCTAAAGATTTTTCTCACTCTTTTTTTTAAATAATGCATAAATATATTATTTTTTCTTTAAATTTAATGGAATCTTTGAAGGCTTTAGCTTCAGGAATCACAACTGACATTCAGGCTACAGTAGAAGGAAACTACATTTCTAAAGCTCTGTGCCAGGGACTTTAATCATTATTTTATTTAATCTCCCAACGATGCTATGAAACAGGTATAATTAACCACCATATAAAGGAGGTAGCAAGACTCAAAGAATCTAAGAGAATCACCCATGGTTTTCCTCAGAGGAGCTGCATCAGGATTTGAACCCAGCTCTGAGACCCAAGTACAATGCCTTCCAAAGGTGACCGTAAGTCCTTGTGGTACATCATTCAAGGCCTCTAGAGCTGAAAGTAAACTCTTCCCTATCTAACAAGTGACAGTTTAGGGATAGCATAGACTCACAAGGAACAAAAAAACAAAAGGAAGGTTTGATATTCCACCCAGCCACCTTAGGCCCCCACCGCCAAGCCACCATAGCCCATGGTAAAATGTAACCAAAGTAAGTGGCACAACTTCTCCCTAGTGATAAGAGGTGTTGGGGAGGTGTGCAATGGCTCTTCAAAGTGCAAGTCCACCTAGGAGTTGGTCAGTATCATCCAGCAAGCCAGGGGCAACAACTCCCACCGGCTATTCCCCAGCACAGATGATACAATGGCTTGAACCCAAGTGCATGGACCTAACTAAATATGTCTGGCTGCCCCAAAGAGTAAACCACGAGGTTCTCCTCTTTATGGGTTCCACTGCATGTGTGGCTCTTATCCAGAAGTGCCAGGCATTCCAGAAACTGACATTTCCATACACAAGTAAGTCACCAAGCCTCTTCAAGGACACTGCTAAATGTCAGTCATCCAGCTCTTTGGCAAACACGGCATTTGAACCCACACTCAACCTCAATCCCACAATCAAGTTGTCTGCTTTTAAGGTTTATAGTTTTCAACTAACTTCTCAGACATTTGGTGATCAAAGAAGAGTAAGATCACATTTTAAAATGACATTTGCTTGGGGTGTCCAGCCTCCAAAAATAATGTGTCCAAAAAGCCCTTTTCAAAATTGCTCTCCCAATTCAAATTTATTAATCAGACCCAGTCCCCTCATGGGGCCTTTCCAAAAGGCTCCAGTCCATAAAGGCTCTCTTCTGTCTCAACTGCTTCAAGTATAAGGTAAACTCGCCTCTGTGGAGGGCTATTCCTGAGCATGCATCTTTACTGCCCAAAATCAGCCACTATTGCATGGACTTCTTGTTTATTCTCCACATCTATGACATAGTAAAGGATAAGACCTGCCAGTCCTGGCAGGTTGCTTCAGCAGAGCCTCCTGGGATGGCAACACCTAGGCAGAGGGACCACAGTACAAAATCTGATGTGCAAAAACGTGATGAGGCATAAACGAGCTCTGTTAAATGAACACATGTCAACAGGTTCACTATGGTCTGATTTCCATGTAAGATCGCTAACCTATTCATCAACTACGGGCTGACAGGGGTTTGGAAGGAAACAGAGAAAGCAGAGTAGATACACTTGGGGTACACAGATAGCATCCATCCCAAGCAGTTGTTAAAGAGGCAGAAATGCAAATAGGCTGTGAGAATAAATGTCATAAGATCATGCTATGCTTCAACTTCATGCACTTTGAACTAGCAAGTAATATGGAGAAAACAAAACTAGCATATGCTTCCCAGTGGCCAACTTTCACTTTTCATCACTGTTCTTTCCCTTCACTCAAAACAATAAGGTATCTCTGCTCTTGTACCTCAGAGAAGCCTGGCAGCTGGGGTGTGGAGGCAGTAAATGGCTCTCGGGTGAAATTAATGGCTGTAGAGGATAATGTGCTTTCAGAGAGCACTTCCCTGTTTGTTTGTTTTTAATATTTACTTATCTTATCTGAGAGAGAGAGAGAATACACATGTGAGGAAGGGGAGGGACAGAGGGAGATGAAGATGGAGAAAGAAGCTCAAGCAGACTCCATGCTGAGCAGTGAGCCCAAGCACAGGGCTCCCATATCTTGACCCTGAGATCACAATCTGAGCTGAAACCAAGAATCAGATCTTAACTGACTGAGCCACCCAGGCGCCTCTATTTTTAAAGATTTATTTATTTATTTTAGAGAGAGAGAGCAGCGGGATGGGCAGATGAAGAGGGAGAAAGAACCTCCTGCAAATTCTCCACTGAGCTCAGAGCCGGAAGTGGGATTTCATCTCACAATTCTGAGATCATGACCTGAATCAAAATTAAGAGTTGGATGCTTAACCCACTGAGTCATCCAGGCACCCTCAGAGAACACTTTCTAAATAGGCTCTCTAAGTACCCACATCCTTATCTCAGGCTCTGCTTTTAGGAAAACCCAAACTAAGAGGAAAATCAAGACAGAAGAAATTGCATAGTCATCCAGAAGAGCTGAAAAAGAGGTTTCTGTGAATAATTTATGTATCATCCAAGATTATCCTTTAAGGCCCTAAGTATCAATTTGTCAGAAACTTTTTGCTGACTATGAATAGCAGTTACTTAATTGCCAGTAACCTGCAGTTCAGTTGAGTAAATTAATAAAACCATTTGTTTGGTCAAACAGAAAACGCTAAAGAAACTCCAGTGCTGATACTGTCACTACTAAAGATGCTAAAGACAACAACACCATGACACAGGTTATAAAAAGTAGCCTAACTCTGTAAAGGTATAAATAATTACCAGTAACAAGATTATTTTTATATTTAATATTTTAATAGACTTTTTTCAATTTTTTAGAATGATTTTAGGTTCACAGCAAAACTGAGCAGAAAGTAGAGTCCCATAAAACAGAGTTCCCATATACTCCCTGCCACACACATGCATAGCCTCCCTCACCAATATCTCACACCATGGTGGCATATTTATTACAATCAATGAATCAACACTGACACATCCCTATCACTCAAAGTCCATATATACATTAGCTTTCACTCTTGCTGTTCAACATTCTAAAGGTTTAGATTTAATTTTAAATTGCAAAATGGTATACAAAAATGAGATCTTCACTCAAGTTGTCACAGCTCAGAAAACAGACAGATACCCAACTGAGCTAGCTAAAAGTCTTTGGAACAGGTCCCTAGCAATCCTATACAACCCACTGATCGATTCTTGATGCATCACAGAAATGTCTATCAAGAAGAATAAAGAATAAGCTCACAGAGAAGTGCACAGGGTCATTCCCAATGGCATGACTCAACCACTGTAAAATCCTTATACTCTAAATCCACAAACCATTTAAGTACTCTTTGTGAATGGAACAGGATTTGACATAAAATTAAGACAACTCCAGCCAAACTAGCAGAATGTTTATTAGCAGCTTGGAAGAAAAGACAGTAGGTAATGATGGAGTACTCTTAAGAAATGATCCATTACCATTTCTCCCACTGCCTCCTGATGAGGGGAAAAACTCACATCGAGGACTCTAAGTGGAAAAAATGATTCAGAAGAGCAAAATTCTTGATATAAAGTTATTTCAGGAATGGTAGATTTATTGTGCTCATATTTACATTTTTATGTATGTACAATCATATGTACAGGTATTTTAAAACCTATCTAATTAAGTCTAAAAGAGCCTTTTCTAAAAATATGGAACAGAAAGCTTAGGGATAAAAAAAAATTTATCTAATTAGTAGCTCTTTTTCCTTTCTTAGCAACACAATTGATGGCATCTTAAATTCAATAAAATATGACAAGTGCTTACAAAATTAAGGGAAGCTCTGGGGGATCCAAGGTAAGGGAAAACCACCAATGGCTTTCAGAGGTCAGAAGGTTTAAGGAATCACAGAAAATCTCTGATGATGGCAATCTCAGCTGCTAGTACCTAGTAATTCTATAGAAGAATGCCCAGAACTTAAAAGTAAACCTTTGTCTGCCATTGCCCTTTACCTGCCCACCTGCTGACAGAGTGGACTCCCATGACACAATGTGCTCTTACAAGAAGTCACTGGAGAGCTGGATCCTTCCCTCTGCCCACCACTTGAGAGCAAAGTGAGAAGGTGACAAGCCAAACAGAGAGCACTCACCAGAACCCAATCATGCTGGTACCCTAATGTGAGGCTCTACAACTGTGAGAAAGAAATTTCTGTTGTTTAAGCCACCCAGTCGATGAGATTTTGTTATGGCAGCCCAAGCTAATTAATACACTAGGCTTCTCTCCTAAAATGAAGTGCAATCAGCACCTTTAATATCATATAGGGGATGACGATGACCGTGAGTTAACAAGAGACAATCTATACAATTGTTCTCGGTTCTTCACTCACTCCTTAATAAGATTACATACACATCTACACTCTTTCCCACTGACTTTGCAGTACCTCCCACTGTGGCAAAGTATACATATCTCAACCTACTGCAGCTGCACTTGGCATGTGAGTTGCATGAGACAATGGAATTTTAGTAGACGTAAGTCAAGCAGAAGTTTTAAATATGTTTGTGTGGTTTAGCCTGCCTACTTACACTTCAGTTGTCTGTAATAAGAAGACCATGCCCCAGACAGCCAATGGCACTGGAGAAGCAGACAGGAACTCAACCCACAGCCTAGAGGCAAGGCCAGGTAATCTTGGAGCCCAGGTGAGCCACAGACCTATGAGGGAGAAAATGAATGTTTATTATTGTAAACCCCCAAGATTTTGGCATTGTTTATTATGCAACAAGAATTATTGCAAGGATTAAATATACATCTAAAACAGTGTTTGGTACATATTAACCATAACATTTCAGGAATCTTGAAATTATGAGCATGATGTAAGCAATATATGTAAGCAAAGTATTCAGAGTTTTTGCTTAGAGATAATAGCAGGTATGAATAGCAAGGCTTCAAAATGTGAATAATGTTACATTTTTACATTTTCTATATCAAATTATATCTAGTTTGAGCACTAGACATCAGGGTTGGCAACAAGTCTAACAGCCCTTTTTTACACCCCTCAGCCCTTTCTTTTTTTTTTTCTTTTTTTAAAGATTTTATTTATTTATTTGACAGAGAGATCACAAGTAGGCAGAGAGGCAGGCAGAGAGAGAGAGAGGAGGAAGCAGGCTCCCCGATGAGCAGAGAGCCCGACGCGGGACTCGATCCCAGGACCCTGAGATCACAACCCAAGCAGAAGGCAGCGGCTTAACCCACTGAGCCACCCAGGTGCCCCCCTCAGTCCTTTCTTGCATGACACAAAACTCCCAGGACTTAGATGGTTCCAAACAGAGGGGGAAGGCCAGACTTTCAGACAACTTGTGGAAGTAAATGGAGTTCAAAAAACATTTTGTACCTTTACACCTAAGACCTCAAACTATATAAGTAATACATGCTCTCTACATTGCTAGAATCTAAGGGAGTAAATGTCACCCATTGTCTTAATTTATATTTATATTCCTAATTACTTAAATTAGAATTAGAATTAGAATTAAGAGGACTTTAAAGGGCTATTTGGAAGTAATAGTGGTTTTAAAAAAAAAAGGAGATGGTCTATCACCATTTTAATTTAATGTATCTTTAAAAAATGTAATCAGAGTAGTGTAAAAAGACAGAAGAGGATTTGTCTTAAGTGATATACAACAAGTTTGTGGATATGCAATTAAGTATACATCAGAATAAGTATATAGAAAACCATTCAAAGAATAGTATCATTCTTTGAAGGGCAATTTGGTAATTCTTATCAAGAGCCATAAAGTTTTTATATCCATGGATCCTGTAATCTCATTCTTAAAACAAATATAAACCAATAAATCAAAAGACAAAAGATGCATTTATAAAGCTGTTATATTCACCTCTAACAGTGGAAAGTAAAAATAACCTAAACCTAAGAGAGCCTTGGTAAACTTTGTTATATCATTTTTAAGAATATTATGCAGTATGTCAAAATAACAACATAGAACCATAAAAATCAACAAGAAAAACAAAAATAAGTACACTCAAAGTAATGTATGGTTAAAAAAAAAACAACAAAACCCTGCAGCATAAAAAAAAGTGATTGCACATGTGGCAAAAGTTTAGAAACAACACAAAGAGTTTGAGTATAATATTTTTCATTTTACATTTTTACTTATATTCTAAACACCTTTTGTAAAAATAAAACAATAAGAAAAACTATAGGTTACTTTGTGCTGGGGCAGGGGGAATGATGGTCCCTAAAAATGGTAGCAAAGAGTAGGTGGATCAATTTCTAGATCCTACTAGGTTAGGAAGGTGAAGAGGCAATTGTTCTTAACTCTCAGTCCCAAGACCAACCAAAGATATCAAGAAAGGTATGAGAAATCCCTGAGATGAAAACAAAGGGCTATCTTGAATTGATGTGAGAGGATGAGACTGGCTTCAGGGAGAACAAGAGGCAGCTCAGTAGAGTGTAGAGGATAGAAAATATAATAAAATATAAAAGACACTGTTGGGATAAAGAGTATTTACTCTATACCTACAGCAATTCAAATGTGTTCTGCGTGATCTCAAAAACAAAGGAAAATCAATGGCAGGAGCTACTGTGACACCATGCAAAAAGTAAAGTATCAACTCCGGTTAAGTCGCTATGTTTAAGGAAGATCCCCACCTAAAGCTACTCTTTTCTGAGGGGCAAAGGGCAAAGCCCTACATTACCTTCTTTTTTTAGGATGAGGAGAGATGGACTGAGTTTTTCACTGCCTGAGCCTCTGGACTCCAGGGCTCATACATATACCTCACTCCTGTTCCTTGAGCTAACTGAGGTGACAAAGGAAGGGTCTGACCTTCCTCTATACGCTCTGCTGAATAACCCCAAGAAAAACAAAGCACATAAATCAAAAGCATAAGATATTTAAGGATTATAACAATCTGGCTTTTCATATTCTATCAAAAGCAAAAATACACACACCACTAACTTTAAATCAGCTTAATGAAATGTTTTTTTATTTCTTCTTAAGATTTTATTTACCCATTTGAGAGAGAGAGAAAGAACATGAGAGGGGAGAAGGTCAGAGAGAGAAGCAGACTCCCCGTGGAGCTGGGAGCCTGATGTAGACCGATCCTGGGACTCCAGGATCATGACCTAAGTAAGCCAAAGGCAGTAGCTTAAACAACTGGGCCACCCAGGCACCTGAAATATTCTTTTTAAAGGAAAGAATTCATAAATAGGATTAAAAATTTATTAAAGAGTGAAGCAAATATTTTAAAGACAAGATTATAATAGTTGAAATAAATAACACAAAAATGATGCATTTCAAAAAGAACACTGCTCAGAAAGGAAGGGCAAAGAAATAAAAAAAAATCAATAGACATAAGGAATAGAAAGAGAAGTGCTAAAATGCAAATCACAGAAAGAGAGAAAAATTGAAGAGGAGTAAATATTTGAAGAAGCAATGCAGATAAATACTCGATTTTTTAAAAGATAACAGGCCTAAAATGGAAAGAGTCTGTACAGTGGCAAGAAAGAGAAAGAAAGAAAAATCCACACCACATTATATTAAAAATTAAGAATAAGAAAGATAAAGAAAAATCCTAAAAGTTAACAAAAAGAAAAAAACATATTACATTAAGGAAATAAGAATCAAATTATTCAGAAACAACACTGTCGTAAAGACTGTGGAAGTAGGAGTGCCTGGGTGGCTCAGTGGGTTAAGCCACTGCCTTCGGCTCAGGTCATGATCTCAGGGTCCTGGGATCCGAGTCCCGCATCAGGCTCTCTGCTCAGCAGGGAGCCTGCTTCCCTCTCTCTCTGCCTGCCTCTCTGCCTACTTGTGATCTCTTTCTGTCAAATAAATAAAATCATTAAAAAAAAAAAAAAAAAAAGACTATGGAAGTAGAATTCCCAAAGTACTGAAGAAAAAGAACTTAGTATTTAGAACTGTATATCCAGCCCAAATATAAATCAAATCAAGCCTTAATAAACACATTCATTCTCAGGAATATAAGGCCTCAGAAGGTATGCCATGCAAAGATCCATGATGACAACAGGGTGGGAGATGCTTAAATAAAAGGGCAAACAAGAGATGCTGCAAGTGATATGTGAATAAAAGAGATTAAGTATCTTGGTTGCTATGCTAAAGTTGGTTCCTACCTTAATAAGAGTGAAGGAAAGAAATCTATTATCAACATAAAAGAGGAAATATAATAATCCTATTTAAAAACTTAGATTTTATCGGTATGTTGAGAGTTAGTTTCTCACTAAGGGTGTAAGAACGCAACCTATAGTCCACCAAGCTAGCCGGTTTGTGAACTGTTTGTCAGTTCTTAACAACTTTCTTGCACCAAAGTGTGTATCAATCACATCACTAAAATCACTTAGCTCAGGTAATGTGATTTTTACATATAAAGACTTTCTCAATGAAGGGAGTGGTGCTTATTTTAAATTCTAGCAGGAGGTCTTTATCTCATGAATCAGTAACAATTCCCAGACTAGCATTTTGAGTAGACAAAGCTATTAATTTAAAGGAGAGAAGGAGATGAAGTGGGTGAAAAGAAATAGAAATAGAGGGGGGTGAAAGGTCCCCCAATAATGGGTCTATGATTAAAGGAGCGAGACTGATACAAATTGAAGGTCAAGCAAAGCTTTATTTCGCACCAAGCATCAGGAATCAAACTGAAAGCTCATGGCCGCGCCTCTTACAGAGAGGGCAACCCCTCTCTGCTTCACAGACTAGCTTTTAAGGGCAAAGTCCATGAGACTGTAACACACGGAGAAAGCTACACAGTCATGCTAGGTCACACATAAGTGACCAACTGAATTACAATTTACCCTATAGTAGACGTTTGAACTAGCCTATCACCTTGGTCAGAATTGGCACCCAAAAGGTGGGGGGCCCACACTCCTTGGTAGCTAGGGAGACAGTATATGCGCTCTACTGATTGGATGTCTCCATCTGACCCAACTCATCCCTGCATTCAGGCTGTTATTTCCACCTGACCTGACCTACCCTTGTATTTTGGCTTTCTTACCTGGGACTGGTTTCCCCGACTTGCTTTTAAGTAAGTTCCCCTGGAGCAGGGGGAGCAGGGTCAATTTAAGTTTTACTGCATAACAACAAAATGGCTGTTCAACTGAGGTGGGGCCGCTCTGGCTGAATAGGCCCTTACAGGGGGAAAAAAAAACAAATAAGTTGAGATATTTTGGGCTGGTCCAAATATATTAATAATTGGCATAAATATTAACTGGATTTTAAAAAGATAAAGTCACAGTTTAGATTTTATAAAATCTAAAATATGCTGTTTATAAAAGATATTCCTAAAGCATAAGAACACACAAAAACTAAAAGTAAAATGATAGAAAATTAAATACAAAGCAAATACAACCAAAACTAAGTTGCTACAGCTATTACTAACAATATATTAAATAAATATCAAAGTAAAACGTATTATTAAAGAGAGAATTCAATTCACTACTTAATGCAATTATCCAAGAAGATAAAGTAGTTTTAAAGATGTGGTTACTAATGAAATGCCTAAAAATATATAAAGTAAATTTTATGAGAACTGCAAGTGATGAGGGAACAGAAATATGGCTGAAGACAAAGCAGAAGCTGACACCCTTAAACCCACCCCACACTCAATGGTGGGCCCAGTGTGACATTCCTCCTTGAATCTCCCAACTACCTCACCATTAATGCCTTGCTAGAGGGGAAAACCACCTAACTCGACAAAGGCAAGGCCTCAGGTATCTTGCAGGTCCTCTTTAGCATATGAAAGTTCCTTTGAAACCCCCCCCCCCCACTTCCTTAACCTCCTCCTTCCAACTTGTAGGTAGAGAATGAGCCACTCCTCCTGACCCTGGTGAGGCTCTTTCTGCCCACGGGTTCTGTCCCCGTGCTCTAATAAACCACCATTTTGCACCACAGAGGTCTCAAGAATTTTTTCTTGGTCCTTGGCTCTGGACCTCACTTATATTCTAAAACTTCATCACAAAGACAGCATAATAAACCTACCATCATAGTGAGGGATTTCAGCACAGCTTTCTCAATTATTGAGAAGACAAATAGAGGGAAAAAACAACAAAGATATACAAGATCTGGATGACATAACTAAAAAACATAACCTAATGAACATCTGATACTTTGAATAAAAATATTCTCAAGTACAGATGACTATAAAAATTTATCATGAATTAGGCCATAAGGCCTCAACAATTTTACCCAAAAGAGTATGCAATTTGACATTAATAATGCAAATAGAAATTTTTAATTCCCACTTATTCAAAATTTATTTTTCAAAGCCCTGATAAATGACTCATGGGTTAAAATAAGATCTTAATGGAAATTTTAAAATATCTGGAACAAATTAAATTTTTTTTACTTTTTCAATTTTATTTTATTGATTTATTATTTTTTTAGCAGAATAATCTCAAACACATTTTTATTGATTGGAGTTCTTTTTTTTATTTTTTTCTTCCAAGTTTTTATTAAATTCTATTTAGGTAACATACACTGTAATATTGGTCTATAGTGCAGGATTTAGTGATTCATCACTTATATACAATACCCAGTGCTCATCACAAGCGCTCTCCTTAATCTCCATCACCTATTTAACCCATCTCCCCACCCACCTCCTTCTAATAATCATCAGTTTGTTCTCTAAAAATCTGTTTTCTGTTTTGTCTCTTTTTTCCTATTATGTTCATCACTTTGTTTCTTAAATTCCACAGATGAGTGGAATATGGTATTTGTCTTTCTCTGACTGACTTATTTCACTTAGCATAATACTCTCTAACTCCATGATAAGTATACTTTTTTTAATCAGCCAACATATAGTATATCATTAGTTTTTGATGAAGTGCTCAATGATAGAACTGATTTAAAAAATTTTTAAGTTACATATCAAAATTCATGTGATGTGAGAAAAACAGTGATCAGAGGGAAAGTTATATAGCCTCTTTAGGACTATTGACAGAAAAAAACTGAAAGCCTCAAAATTAATGAATTAATTGTCCATCTTAAGAGATCAGAAAAGGAGCAACAGGATAAAACTAAAGAAAATACAAGATAAGAGATGAATGAAAACATAGAATAGAGAAGACCAACAAAGATAAAATGCTAAAATATGGCTCTTTGGAAAAACTGACTAAACTTTGCCAAACTTAATCAAGGAAAGTAGAGAATAAACACAAATAATTTTATAAATTAAAAAAAAAGCAATTATTACAGGAAAAATAGGAGTTTAAATGATTTTAAAAGACTTCTTCTTTCAAGCAAGACAGTCTTAGGGACCAGATTAACTCATCTGCCAGAAACTTAAAACAAAACAAAACAAAATATTTGAAAAAGTAGTTTTTAGATATTGGTCATTACACAACAATTAGTTAAGTGATGCTAGAGAGAGAAAATTTGAAGGGAGCCCCACAGTCACCCAGAAGCTTACTGCCCGGGAGAGTTTTAAACTTCAGCTCAGTAAACATCTCTTGTATCTGTAAAACACAGCTAGGGGGAATGTAAATTAGTAAAACCACTTTGCTAAAGAATTTAACATTATATTCTATAGTTGGAAGACTTACATAACCTGTAGTCTAGCAATTCATTCCACTCCTAGGTATTTATTAAAAAAAACTCTAGCTTCTGTAGGATAGGATACTCGTAAAACATCGTTCATACCAGAATTGTTCACAATAATGAAAACATCACAAATATCTATCCACAGTAACTTGGATGAATGAACCATGCTATATATACATAGCAGGCAAAACTAATTAACTACACAGGGACTTGTTGCCATAAGGAGAACTTTTTTCAATATGACATTAATTCAACATGATATTAATATCATTAATATGATATCAATGATATATTATACAACGTGATAAGATAACAGGAAAAAAAGAGACAAAACAGAAAGGTTAAACATGATACTCTTTTTGTAAAGTTAAAGATTAACAAAGGCTACATTAGAATATGTAAAAAGAGGGGTGCCTGGGTGGCTCACTGGTTTAAGCTTCCAACTCTTAGTTTCTTATCTCATGTGAGATGGAGTCCCAGTTGGCTCCTTGCTGAAGGAAATCCACTTGTGCCCCTCCCCCCATGGGTGGGAGCACACAAGAAGGTGTGCACCTCTCTCTAAAACAAATAAATACATCTTAAAAAAAAAAAAAAGTAAAACTACAATTTATCCATACAAAAAAGGAAAGCAGCTCCCACTTCCAGGGGCTTAGATGTATTTTTCCCTACTCCTCCCACTAAGTATAACTAAAAACCCCGTATATAATATATAAGACAAATATCATGCTGAACATTACATTCTCATGACTTATTTACTCTGTTAGCTTGTAATTTTGACCCCCTTCACCTACTTCACACAACCCGGGTATGCCTGGAGTATTGGTGACCCCAGCCAACAAAGCAGTACTCAGTAGCCTCCCCGTCTGCTGGTTCTCAGAAGTTATCAGAATTTTCCCCTCGCAGACTCAATCATGTGTACTTACAGAACGAGTCAGCAAAAGAAGACGTGTCTTCTATGAGAGACCAAAAGAGAGTTTTGCTCGCACAGTTTCTTCAGCTCACCCAGTCGCTAAATTAACACAGAAGCCACCATTGTAACCCACCGCAGAGACAACACAGAAGTTAAGAATGAAGATCAGAGTCGGGGTCTCCCTCAGGCTTGTCAGCAGGCACGACACGATCTCCTGCTGGCTGTGAAGAGCTTAAAGACTGACAAGACAACTGAAAGGACTGATGCTATCGTTCATCACTACATCGGCAGTCATGGTGCCTCTCTCTCAACTTCTAGGCTATGGAGGTTTTTTGACGTCTGTAGCTCCGTAAACAAAGTGCCATGTCATGGTATTCCTGGCAACTGACCCCTTCAGACTGGAGATAGGATCAACAGAGGTCAGGGTCTACTGCAAGAACTAACTGTCCCGGAGACACCTCAGAAACATCTTTGGTGGAAGACGTGGACCAATGTGGTAACAACTCAGCAGAGTCAGCCAGGAGGTGTAGAGATAAAGCAACTGCCCCCGTACAGAGCAGGGTTCCTTTCGCTGGAATTGCAAGCACAATCAGCCACAGAACTCATCCAAATGGTTTTTGCAAGTCTTTCCCCGTTTGGGGGCGTTGCAGGGCAGAAAGGCACTTCTTCACCTCCGCAGGATGGATGGGGCCAGGACTTTGCACGCAGTTGCCCCACGAATCCCACGGCAGCGGTGGCCAGGGGTGGCAGGGGCCACTAGAGTCACCACGTCTAAGTCCTGGTCTGGATCCCACCACACTTTTCCCAGCCCAGCCGGGTCTGCCACGACGGACGCAAACAAGCAGCTCTCTAACTTCTTCCACAGGCAGTCGCGCTCCACACACTCTAGGGGCCAGTGCGTGCGCAGGTCACGCACGTCACGCACCTCATGCACCTCACTGCTGGATCGGCACTTGACAAGCTCTTCCGGTGCAGTTTCTATGCTGCGGCTTGTTCCGGTCACGGGACCTGTGTGGCTCGCCCTTGCGGATTAAAACTCAGGGCGTCTGCCGTGGGGCCGGCCGCCTCCGGTGTGGAGAGTGCTTTTCAAGAGCACAAACAGCGTAGCCTTGTATGGTTTCTTCCTCCTGGAGTCGAGCGACGTCAAGATTTCCAGCCACCTCCACTTCACTGCCTGTGCGGGAAGGCCTCTACTTTCCTCTCCTGGAAGATGTGGGAGTCCCAGAGCCGCTGACCTCCATCTCAAAAAGGTTCCTATTCCAGCAGGTATGAAGTGATAGCTCATTGTGGTTTTCATTTGCATTTCCTGATGATGAGTGACATTGAGCATCCTTTCCTGTGTCAGTTGGTCATTCCTATGTATTCTTTGGAGCAATGTCTGTGTCTTCTGCCCATCTTTTTACTGGATTATGTTTTCTGGGTTTGAGTTGTATAAGTTCTTCATATATTTTATCAGATATGTCATTTGCAAATATCTTCTCCCATTGAGTAGGTTGTCTTTTAGTTTTGCTGGTTGTTTACTTGGCTGTGCAGAAGCTTTTTATTTTCACGTAGTCCCAGTAGTTTAATTTTGCTTTTGTTTCCCTTGCCTCGGGAGACATATCTAGAAAGACATTGCTGCAACCAATGTCTGAGAAATTACTGCTCTCTTCTAAGATTTTTAGGGTTTCAGGTCTCATATTTAGATCCTTAATCTGTTTTGAGTTTATTTTTATGTGTGGTGTAAGAAACTGGTATGTTAGCTACCCTGGAATTAAAATTTTAAAAATATATTAGATAAGTAGATAGATAGATAGTTGTTCATAGATTGAAATTAAAAAAAAAAAAAAAATCTCTCACCATGGCGGTTCAAGTGCATGTTGCTGAGGTCAGCTTGTATAGCATGGTGTACAACATGGTGACTATAGTTAATACAGTATTGCATATTTTAAAGTTGCCAAGTGAGTAGATCTTAAAAGTCTTCACAAGAAAAAAGTGTTCCAACTATTATGATGACAGATATTAACTAGACAATTGTGATCATTCATACATATATAGAACCATTATGTTGTATGCCTGAAACTGAAAAATGTTATATGTCAACTATACCTCTATTTAATTAATAAACAAACAAACAACAACAACAACAAAAAGACAATCATTAGAAGATCTGAAAAGTGGAGGGAAAAAAGTAGACAAGCTAGGGATGTGTTGTGACCTACGGAAGTCTGGGGAGTTTTCTGGGTTTTATTTTTGCCTTTATATATACAACACATATAGCTGAAGAATCCAGCAACATAGAAATACCAATGGACGCAGAGAAAAAAAGGCCCCAACAAAGCCTATTCTCCCTGGCCAAAGAACGAGGAAAGGGACAGCCTAGCAAGACAAAAAAACCTGTAGGCAAAAACTGCTCTATTCCATCAAAACACCACAGAAAACTGTGGCCCAACCCATGCCAGCAACGACTGAGTAAACTGCCTACACTTCCACCACAATCCCACCACTCACCCACATCCCGTCAAGCAGTAACAAAGAACTCCAAACCACCAACTGCAGTAGTGTCAAAGAGTAGAGTAGGGAATCAGGACTTCCATCTGCACCATGCAAGAATAACGTCCCTTGTGGGTTTAGGGAAGACAAGATGGAGAACCTGGATTTTTTTACTCCAACCTGAGAGTAACAGGGTGCTAGTCTTTCCTCTCCACTGTGGTGGTGTGAGAGGAAGGCCTGGGGAAATTCAGTACCTTCGTCGCTACCCAGCATAGTGACGCTGACATGGTTACAGTAGAGACCACATGAGGAGCAATAATGTGGTATTCATAACCCTCTCTGCCAGGGAAGTACCACTGGAGGCCTACTAAGGAGGCAGAACTCCCAAACCTGCCCATCAGTAATGAGGAACCACATCCTCAGGTACCAACAAAGACCAGGTAGGGAACCTGAACTTCTATACCTACCTGGTAGTAGTGAGGCAGGGCCCTCCCTTATTCTCCAGAGAGATACCAGAACAGAAGGTTTACAAGAAAATCCAGAATCTCATAATGTAATACACGAAATGTCCAGGTTTTATTTGAAAAATCACTTGTCAGACTAAAAACACTGAAGATCTAAAACTGAGTTAATTAAGATAGTTGAAAAGACAGAGATGAAAGTAATGTTAATATTATCTAATAAACATTTTAAAGTAGCCATAATATAAAATGCATGTGCACAATTATGAGCACAAAAAAAAAGAAACAGTGTCAATGAAAAAATAAATAGTATCAACAAAGAAGGTAAAAAGAAGAACTAATGGAAATTTTAGAACTCAAAAAAATTTTTTTAACAAAATAAAAACCTCAGTGGATGTAAGCAAAATGGATGACAAATAAAAAGTACAATAAAATAAGCAGAAATTAACCAACCTAAACAACAGGGAAAAAGTAGGCCCCCCAAAAACAAAATTAACAGAACTTTAGATACCAGTTCTATGAAATCTCTTCTAATAAGAAGGCATTGAATAGAAAGGAAAAGGATACTTTCCAATTCAATTATGAAGCCAGAATTAGCCTGATACCAAAACCACAGACAGTATTAAAAGAGAAATCTATAGGTCAACATCCCTGAGGAACATAAATGCAAAAATCCCTAATAAAATATTAACAAATAGAATTCAACAGTATATAAAAAGGATTTTATGCCATCACCAAATGGAGCCTTACAAATTCCCAGAAGAAAAATCCCAGGATTATATCAATAGATCCAGAAAAGACATTTGACAATTCAATACTCATTCATTACAAAACCTCTCAGAAAAAAATAGAGATGAAATTCCCTCAAGCTGATAAAGAGCATTTACCAAAAAAAAAAAAAAAAAAACCTTCCAAAGATAATATTATATTTAGGGTGAAAGGCTGATGCTTTCACCTTAAATTCAGAACAAGACAAGGGTATCCACTCTCACACTCTTATTCCACATAGGACTAGAAGGTCTATCCAGTGCAATAATGTGAGAAAATGAAATAAAAGCATAAAGGTCAGAAAAGAAGATATAAAAGTGTCCCTATTGCAGAGACATGATTTTCTATATAGAATATCCCAAGGAATTTCCAAAAAAAAAAACCAAAACCAAAAACCTCCTAGGACTAATAAGTGAATTCAAGAAGGTTGTGGGATACAAGATAAACAGAAGTATCAATTAAATTTCTGTACACTAGCAATAAATACATGTGGACACTGAAATTAAAAATATGTCATTAAAAATTGTACAAAACAGGTATAAATCTAATAACACAGGTACGGGTCTTGTACTATAAACTACAAAGCACAATTTAAATAAAAGATTTAAATAAAAAGAGAGTCACACCATGTTCATGGATTAGTAGATTCAACACAGTAAAGCTGTCAGTTCCCCCCAAATTGATATACAAATTTTAACACAATTTCTACCAAAATCCTAGCAAGGTGTTTTGTAGATGTAGACAAAGTTATTCTAGAGTTTGTGTGGAAGGACAAGAGGACTATCAAAGTTAAAACATGAACTTCACCAATTGCACTCCTGGGCACTTATCCTAGAGAAATGAAGATTTATGTTCCAAAAAAAAAGAAGAAAAAGAAGAAGAAGAAGAAGCTATACACAAATATTCATAGGAACTTTATTTGTGTACCTCAAAACTGAAAACAATTCAGTTGCCGTTTGTTGGGAAATGGCTAAACAATTGCAGTACCTCCGTACCATGGAATATACTGAGCAAATAAAGGGAATGAACTATTAATATCCACAGCAATCTGGATGAGTTTCCAGAGAATTACGCTGAGAGAAGAAAATCCCAAACCCAAAATGAAGTGGTTCTCTTTGTATAACATTCTTGAAATGACAGAATTATAAACGTGGGGAACAATCTAGGATATACCAGGGCTAAGGAGGGATTGAGGACCAGAGGGGAAATGGTGTGACTACCGAAGTGCAACATAACTGATCCTGTCCGTGATGGAAATATTTTATATCTTGAGTGTAGTAGCAATGTTAAGATCCTGGTTATAATGCTGTAGTATAATTTTTTAGGATGTTACCATTGGGGGAATCTGGATAAATGGCACAAAGGATCTCTCTCTGTTATTACTTCCACCTGTGTGTGAATCTCAAATTACCTCAAGAGAATGGTTGATTTTTTTAAAGAAAGAAAAACAACGGAACGATCAATACAGTTTCAGAATGGTGATAATCTTGTGTAGGGAGTCAGGATCGAGGTGGGGAAGAGCATTTAGTTAGTTGCAGGATTTTGTCAAGGTCCTTGCTCATATTTAGGGTAGTGAGTTTGCAGGGGCTTATCACCTAATTAATGATAACTAAGTAAATAATTAAAAGTAAAAGTTAAATAAACGAAACATAATGGTTTTAAATTCTGTCACAGGGTCTTCCATCCTCAGTAAAATGTGGTGGCTGGACAATACTATAAATTCACCAAACTCATTTATTTTTCCTCTGAGGCTCAGAAAAAGGCTACATTCCCTGGACCCCTTGTGGCTAGGTAGGACTATGTTATTGAGTTCTGGCTGGTGGTGTTAGCCAACAGTGAAGTAAATCACATTCAGAACTGGCTGCTGACCGTACTTCACAATCTGTGACCATCTTTCTCTCCATCTCTTAAGAAGCCTAGGTCCATGAGTACATTGCTTGGAGAACCAGTCAGAAAAGCCCACTGACCAGGAATATCTGCATTGGATACTGCAGGAGCTAGAATGAAACATGGGCTAGTTTAAGCCACTGTGCTTTGCATTTTTATTTATTATCACAGTATATTCTAGTCTACTCTGACTAATACAGGTGCTCAAAAAGCCCCCCAATAAGTGCTGAGAACTCACAGCAGTGAAAACTAGACCTGGCTCTTAATCGCCAAAATCTAGAGAAATGGCCTCTATTTGTAAAATCCTTAGAATTGGATCGAGAAATGTAATTGGTGATCCATGAATGTGTTGGCACTGGGTTGCAGAAAACCTGATGGCTGAAAAGAAGGTGCAAAGGTGCTTTGCCACTCCCCACTGTCTGCCCTGGCTCAGAATGAGAAAGGCACTGCCAAACAGACAATGGGGCAACCACTCTTCCAAGACGGTGAGGCTTCCAACAAGCGCTCCTTCCTCCTCTGCCGCTTCTAGCCCATCTTCACCACAAAGTAAATGGACACTAGAGCCTTATTTAAAACCCCCTCGCATTCTCCCCAGATTCTTCATCTTTCCTTATTCATGGGCTCCGAATATGGTCTCTGTTGTTTCTGTCCATTTTTTTATACTTGTCCTATGGGTGTATTTGTTCCAAAGTAATATATGAGTGTGGGATGTTTTAAAAGATTTACTTCAATATTACTCTAGCCTATGAATCCTTCTACAACTTGTTTTTTCATTTAGTACCATGTTTTCTGTATTTATTCAAATTGACACAGCAGTTTGTTCATGTTAACTGCTATTATATATTCAATATATCACAATTTTTATCCATTCCTCTACTAATATGTTGTATATACATTTTGACTATTAGAAGTAATACTCCAAAAAACATTTTTACATGTCTCATTATGCATATTGTAAGCATTCTCTAGGGCATATATATACATAAGAGTATAGGAATCTTCAGCTATACTAGATGTAGTCAAGTAGCTGTCACTGTTACTAAATCAGCAGGGTATGGGTTTCTGTTTCCCCTCATCCTCGATAATACTTAATATTTTTAGATGTTTTTTATTAAGTTCAATTAGTCAACATATAGTACATCATTAGTTTTTGATGTAGTGTTCATTGATTGATTAGTTGCATATAACACCCAGTGCTTATCACCACACATGCCCTCCTTAATGCCCATCACCCAGTTACCCCACCCCATCCTCCTCCCTTCTATAGGCCTCATTTTGTTTCCCAGAGTCCAGAGTGTCTCATGGTTTGTCTCCCTCTCTGATTTCTTCCCATCCAGGTTTCCCTCCCTTCCACTATGGTCATCTGCACTATTCCTTATGTTCCACATATTAGTCAAACCATAGGATAACTGTCTTTCTCTACTTGACTTATTTCACTTAGCATAATACCCTCCAGTTCCGTCCATGTCGGTAGAAATCGTAGGTATTCATCCTTTCTGACAGAATATTTTCAGACTTTTAATGAGTATGAAATGTTCGTTCTGAGTAACCTCGTTTTTAAATTTTCAGTTTCCTGATTATGTGAGTTTGAGCATTTTTTCATATGCTTATTAGCTGCTGAGCTTCTAATTCTGTTAATCTCTTGCTTACATCTCCTGTCCATTTTCCAACTAAGCTTTCTTTTTTTCTTACTGATTTACAGAAATTTTCTGCATATTCTAAGTATTAATTCTTCAGTTACATGCTTTGAAAATAATTTCTCTTGGTCAGTTGTTTTTCTTTTCACCTTGCTTATGAAATCTTTTGCAATTTATCAGGTAAAAATATTTTCCTTTATGATTTGAGCTTTGTGGGTCTACCCCTCTGCTTTATAATGCTGCTTTATAATGTGAGCTCTTTCATTTACCATACATCTATATATATACATGACAATATTTCTGGCTCTCCATTCTGTTATATTGTCTGTTGGTTTATTCCTATGTCAATTACCATATCACATTAATTACTGCAGCTTTGTAAAAAGATCTTGATATATGCTAAAGATACTCCCAAGTCCATATTCTTAAATTGTTTCAGCTTCTCCTCTCCTATTACTCTTTAAAGTTTAGGATTGACTTGCAAATTTCCTTTAAGAAAGAATTTTTAATATTTAGAGAACAAACAAAATACTCTTTTATATAATTATCTTTTCAGAATTAGTATTACAGAGGATACTGAAAATTAATGCATGTCAAAAAATCTTTAAATAATTATGTTATTAAAGAAATGCCTGCAGTTATCAGAAAAACATGTAGTTTTTCTATATGAAGTTCTTGGTAGAGGGCGTGGGGGACTGCTGGGTAGGAAGAGTAGATGTGACTTCACTTTTGTGAATCCCGGAGATTAGCAACCTATGAAGATCTCATAATAATTAAAGTTGTCAATCCAGTGTGTTTCATTTAAGAAATTTTTAATGGAGGAAAGAGGTAAGATATTTACATTGCTGTAGACAACAGTTTGATATTGTACTCTATTGATCAGAACTGATATTTTTTCTGAGCCAAGTACATTTTATATTGCAAAAAAAAAATAAATAAATTTCTTCAATTCTCTGCCATTCACAGAATTTGGATATTGTATTAGCCAGGGTTCTCCAGAGGAACAGAACAAGTATAATGTGTGCCTATATGGAGAGATTTATTTTAAGGAATTGGTTCATGTAAGGCTGGCAAGTCCAAAATCTCTAGAGTAGACAGGCAGGCTGAATACCCAGGGAAGTTTGGGTTCAAAGGCTGTCTGCTGGCAAAATTACATCTTCTTCATAGAGGTCAGTCTTTTTTCCTAAGACCTTCCAACTCATTGGATAAGCCTACCAACATCATGGAGAGCCATCCGCTTTACTCAAAGTCTACTAATTTAAACATTTATCTTGTCTAAAAAATACCTTTATAGCAACATCCATAGATGTTTGGCCAAATACCTGAGTACCATGATCTAGCCAAACTGACACACAGAAAGTTGACTATCACAGGTATTCCAAGTAAATTTCATAAAATTAATGAAGCAATAGTTAAGATATTTCAGGAAACACTTTAAGCAAGAAAAAAATACTTACACTGAATATAATGGTAAATTTGGTAGTATAGGCAAGTAAAGAAAAATAGCTTTTATGAATGAACATGTCTTGTCAGCATTCTAGATTACATACAAAAAGGGAGAAACTGATGAAATTTCATATTTCATATTGTTCTAGAGTCTCAACGTCAAGTTGGGTTTTTGTCTCCTGTTTTCAGGGATATGAGAATTGACTTTTCACTATTTCTAATTTTGCTAAGAGGTGAACAAGGTCATTCATACCAATATTTTTCCCAACAAATTTTTTCAATTTGAACTAAATTCATTTTTATTTGAATCTCAACTGAAAAATGTTGGTTAAGTAAAAATACTATAAAGATTTTTTATTAAATTGGATATAGAATTGCTTTCTTGCTCTAGTATTTTAAGAACTGAAAGACTGTTGAACACAAAGCTAAAATCCGCCATCTCATGTAAACTCAAATGGGATCATAGTTTTATTGCTATTTATTGATTACAGCTATTTTATTGCTGTCATATTCTCCATATAATTCTTCTTTAAAAGAAATTGTTTGAAAAAAGGAATCCAGTGACTCCCTGCCTTTCCTGCCAATTGTCTAATTGACTATAACTAGACTCTATGGGCTGTATGCATAATATGCCAAAATTTCAGACAATAAAGAATTGGACAAGTACCTATTTTGTGTGTGCTGGCGGAGGAAAAGGAGTAACACTTTTCAAGTTTCCCAAAGATGAGAAGGCTAGGTTTTTCCCCCCACTGTTTTGCTCTGTGTCAGTAATTAGCAGACATCCTTACGTATTTAAAGGTAACTGCTCAAGCTAAGAGCTTTCTGCTTTCTTGGCTCTTTGCCCCATGGAAGAAATCCCATCAATAATTTTTTGGCTTTTTCTTCCTGGCGAACCTTTAAGATTTTTGGTTTTATTGTTTTTTATTTCTTTATTAATTTTCATTTCTTTTCTTAATCTTTTCTCTCTGCTACTTTTATATTCTAAACTTTTATATCATAGGTTTTAGTCTTTATGTTCATCTTTTCTCTCTTTTATTATTTTTTTCTTAATTAGAGAAAGCAATCGTGAGCCTGAGGGGGGAAGGAACAAAGGAAGAAGGAGAGAGAGAATCTCAAGCAAACTCCCCCCTGAGCCCAGATCCCAACATGGGGCTCAATCTCATGACCCTGAGATCTTGACCTAAGCAGAAATCAAGAGTTGGAAACTTAGCCAACTGAGCCACCCCTTTTTCTTAGAGGGAGTTACTGATATATTTTTAATCATTGATTGTTTATATCCTTATTTTTAAACCACCTATAATTTTAGCTCCTAACCTTTTGCCTTTATTGCAATTTAATTGTCATATTTACATTACATTGTTTTTTCATTTCTTCTACATCTCATTTTTCTTGTAATCTCTTCATAGTACTTTAAAGTAACAGGTAAAAATCTTTCTATTGCTTGGGACAGAAGCCCTCTCTCCCAAGAGCTGGAGTAAAATAAAGGTTTAGGTGGAGAGAGTGGAATATATTAACCCACATTCCTAAAAATAACAACTTAGAGGCTTGATTTCAGGCATAACTAAATTAGAAATTTCAAAAACTTTCCTTAGGACCTTGCCTCCGTGTCTACTCTATATTGCTACTACATCCTGGACAGGTTTCACCACCACTGTCCACAGAGTGGCAAGAAGTCTACAAGAGTTTCAAACTACTGACATCCTTCTTCATTCAAGTCCTTCTGAAGAGAGAGAGCACCTCCCCTTCCCAATCAGCTTCCTGACATCTCACACCATCCAGGCTTTAAATAAATAAAAACGTTTTCCATTTTAAAATTCAATGGCGGGAGAGTGTTTTTGAGCCAAGAGGGGCTGGAATAAGAGTCCTTCTTTGAGGAGAAGAGCCAGTGGCTTCAGTGAATAACAAGCATCAAACTAAAGCCAATAGCTGTATTTTGTAAGCTCCAGTAGACTCCTTGGAGTATGCTCCTCAACAGAAAAGACTCCTAAAATAAGGCAGAAACCCACAGCTTTTACCATTTATATTACCATTTTATAGTTTCATCTCCTTTTGACTTGTCATAACAGGGGAAGAATTATGACAGGCATTAGTGTGGTTGAGTTACATTTATTGCATCAGTCGAATACCCAGTTTTGCACCTGATTTCATCAGAGCTCCTTCCTTCCCAGCCAAGGTCAATTCCAGGAAGATGATAGGGTTATCATCCTACTCTCGAGCCAATTTTTTAGATGATTTTACAATTTTTATTTACTCAACACACCCAAAAATTAATCACACAATGAATGATACATGCATAAACTTAATACATGTGTCAACTTAAGAAGCTCTCTCTCTTTTGTTCCTATTTTGCTGGAATCCCTTTGTGATATTTTGGGGGTGATTTCTATTGCTTCAATGTAAGTGTGAGGAATTAAAGCAAATGTCATTCACCAAATCGTGTGCCTTGCCTCATGACTTAATGCCTTTCACAATTATATAAATCCCAAACCCCAAGGTTCAGCCTGGAGCCAAAAACATGCCACATCTACATGACACAAAGGAGCTTAACCTTGAAATGCATCATACCAAATGGAACCCCATTCCTTGCCAAAAGCTTTGCAGGCATCTGTCACAACATTTATCTCCCTTCAAGCCAGCAGCAAAGTTCACATTGGTTTCTAACACTCATGCTCTGGCCCAAGTCTCTTCTGCTCCATCTTCTTCAGACCTTGTTCCAAATGCCTAGAATAGGTCTCTTCCCCTCCGCAACCCCCATCCAGCCCCCGCCACCCAGCACACCTAACCTTCTTTCCATTATGAGCGTCCCTGGTTCACCCTACAACAACTATTGTTCACACCACTAAGAAGCTGCTTTAACATATACAGAATCGGCATGTATCTTTCTGCGCTATTTCTGAACTCAGTCTTCTATTCATTAGTACCGAACAATTTTCACTATTTTAGTTTTTAATTGTTTTAAATAATACATGCACATATTTTTATTTTAAAAGTTCAGAAGGGTATTAAACGAAAAAATACATCTTCTTCTCATACTGGCCTTCATCGTGAGCTCCTCTTTCCAAAGTAACTGCTAAAAACAAAAATAGTTTATTGTGTTTTTCAAGATAACCTCCTTTATTTATTTATAACCTTTATTCATTTATATAGTTTGTTGTGTTTTTCAAGATAACCTCCTTTATTTTTCAAGATAACCTCCTTTATTTATATACAGAGATAGCATTCTGGTTTATTGAGAAATATCAAGTAAGTGGAGTTAAATTGTGATAGCATTATTTTTTCCAAGCATGACACCTTGGACTGAGCTCTGGAGAATTTCCTTTCTTGCCTACATGACTTCTTCAGGAAATCCTCTTGCCACTGTCAGTTAAATTTCATTTTAATTTGTTTAAAATTCCCACCTTATTTCAAGTTTAAATCTTATCTCCTCACTTCTCCCCAGTGAAGACCTAACACTGCCTCAAAGGACTTGGAGTTGGGGAGATGCTCTTTCATTGTGTTTGGGAAGAATGAGAGGGTCTGGTTCCTTTTCTGGATCAGACATTTTGGATTGGGGTGAGGACTGAAAGCAGAGACTTCCTTACATCACTGGCAGCCTGTGGGTCCTTGGGAGGCTCCCCCTGGTCTTACTCTGGCTTCATCTAGTTCTACCTGCCCTTGTAGCTTCTGAAGATAGGGAGGTCTTTCCATGCATAGGATGATTTTCTTGAAATGATGCCCTGTTTCTCTATGCCTTCCTCTGTCTCCTTTCAGTCTCAAAAAAAAAAAAAAAAGAAAAAGAAAAAGAAAAAGAAAAAACTTATGCCCCTGTTATGAGCTGAATTCTGTCCCTTCAAATTCATTTATTGAATTAGAACATTCCAGTATCTCAGAATGTGACTGGAGATAGGTCTTTAAAGAAGTGATTAAGTTAAAATGAAGTGTTAGGGTGGACCTTAATTCAATCTGACTGGTGTCCTTTCAAGAAAAAGAAATTTAGACACACAAAAAGAGATAACCATGACTGCACACACACCTAGGAAAGACCACGTGAGAACACAGCAAAAAGGCAGCCATCTGCAAGCCAAGGAGAAAGGCCTCAGAAGAAACCAACGTCACTGACACCTTGATCTTGGACTTCTAGGCTTCATAACTAAGAAAAAATGAATTTCTGTTGTTTAAGCCTCCCAGTCTGTGGTATTTTGTTATGGCAACCCTAACAAACTGATATAGTCTCCACATTCTGTACCTCCCAGAGGTTTCCAGGACAACCTTGTGGCCTGTATCTCCATTCTCTCTCTGTATCTCCATTCATGCTCTTTTACAAGAAGATCCAGTACCCTGTAAATTAATCTTCCATTTTTCCAAAGGACATGGAGAGCTGCAGGTGAGGGCTGCCCACTCCCTCTTCCCAAGCAAACTACCCCCATCCTTTCTCACCTTTCTGCAATAGATAACACTTGCAAGCCTCCTTGCCAAAATCTCCAGATAAGTAGTCTCTGGGTTCAGATTACCTCCAAACTACCAGAGCACCTGTTAAGCTCTCTCAGGAAGTAAACTGAGTTCCAGTAGTAACACCACAGTGAGCCTCCACATGGAATTTAATCCAACCAGGAGAGGAAATGTCAGCCACCCTCAGCACCTTTTTCCAGCAGCCCCCATTCCTGTGAATAAGTCTTCTGAAGCCTCTTCACTGTATCTTGGGAGGAAAAACCCTTAACCACTGGACTTATTTCTTAATCTTCTTACATAAGCATATGGGGGAGAGTTGATGGTTGAGGTGACAGTACTCATTCAGCACCTCTTCGTAAGCCCAAATGGAAGTGTCTGATCGTAATTGTGGGCAGCTCTCTTTAGCATGTGGGACCCGAACACCTTTTTGTTCTCTACTTTGAGCCTTACGCACCAATTTGGGAGAAGTAGGAAAAGTACAACTCCACATACATGTACATTTTCCAAGTTTTTACTCAGATGTGTAGTTTGTTTTGACTATAATTAATTTGTCTTCAGCATCAGCCCCTTCAGTTCCATTAACCCTTGTAAGGGTTGGTAGAACACAAACTTAAATCTCTCTGGTTTGATACTTTATCCGATCCCTTCAATAACCACTTTCAGAAGGTGTTCAGTCTCTGGGGAGAACTGCTCAGTCTTTTGCTACAAAAATACTACATTAATTGACTACCAGTGTTTATGTTGCTTTGTGCACAGAACTGTGTCATAGAATAAATTCCTTGAAGAAGAATTGCTGGATCAAATGGCATTCAGTAAACTCAAAAAATTTCAGTAAATATTTGGAAACCACAATAAATAAGGTAGTCATATAGTACATTAGAAGATGGTAACATTTACAGAAATAAGTAAAGAAGATCGCTTCTCAGCCTTTTGGCTAAGATCAAGTGTAGAAATAAGTAAAGAAGAGAAAGAGGGAATGGGATCAGGAGGTTGTAATTTTAAACTGAGGGGTCAGTGAAGGCCTCATTGAGAAGGTACTATTTCAGTAAAGACCTGTAGGAGGTGAGGGATTTGGCCTTGCATATATGTAGAAAAAACTGTTCCAAGCAGAGGGAACATGCCATGCAAAAGCTCTGGAATGGAAGGATCACTGACATGTTTAAGAAAAAGCAAATAGGTCAGTGTGGCTGGAGCAGAGGAAGCAAGGAGGACAAAACAAGAGAGAAGATCAAAGAGATGCTAGGGCCACATTATGTAGGGCCCTATAGCGCATTATGGGAATGCGGGCTTTTGCTCTTAATAAAATGGCATGCCATGCTAGTGGAGGGATTTGAGCAAGACGTGACATGATATGGCTTTTGTTTTAAAATTCTTACTCTGAACATGTGTTGAGAAGAGACTTCAGGGACTGAGTGGAAGCAAGAGGCCATTACAACACTCCAGGTGAGAGACGTGATGGCTCAGACCTAGATGGCAGGAGTGAAGGTGCTAAAATGTGGTCAGAGTTTAGCTATGTTTTTTGATTGTGTGTGACTAAGGTTGCCAAATTGCCCCTCTAACTGTTTGCAGCAATTTCTCTTCCCACCAACAAAGATGAGTTCCAGTGTCCCCGCATGCTGACCAATGCGGCACAGGTAACAAACTCTGAGGTTTCACCATATTGGTAAGTCAAAAAGCAGCAGCTCAGTTTTGCTTTTGTTTTTGTTTTTGAGTTTGTGTTTTTCCATCTGTGAGAGATATTTTTCTCTTTCTACCTGTTCATTCATTCAAAAATGTGCCCATTTTTCTAGGGGTTTGTAACCATATAAATTGATTTATCCTAAACTTTTATATATTAAGGAGATTAACTTTTGTTTTGTCTGTCATCTTTTCTCAGTCATTTTCCCTTGTCATTCCCTTGTCATTTTCCCTTGACTTTTCTATAATATTTTTCTCATGTGGGTATTTTTAATTTTTATATACTTAATATTATTGATCATTTCTTTTATTTTTTTAAAAATTTTATTTATTTATTTGACAGAGAGAGATCACAAGTAGGCAGAGAGGCAGGTAGAGTGAGAGGTAGGAAGCAGGCTCCCCACTGAGCAGTGAGCCCGACTTAGGACTCGATCCCAGGACCCTGGGATCATGACCTGAGCTGAAGGCAGAGGCTTTAACCCACTGAGCCATCCAGACGCCCTTTCTTTTAAAATAACTCCTTTAGAAAAACATTTCTTATCCACCAACACTCCCTTTCCCAAAGTCTGTTCAGAGTCCAGTGGGTCTCTAAGTGTCCAAAAGAATGACTCCTGTGCTCAAAAAAAGTCTAGAATAACTCTAACAATACTCCCTTCCTAGAGACTTAACCATACACTCGAGCATAGTGAGGAAAGTCAGTTAAGGGCTCCTGGGTGGCTCAGTTGGTTAAGCGACTGCCTTCAGCTCAGGTCATGATCCTGAATTCCCAGGATCGAGTCCTATATCAGGCTTCTGTTTGGCGGGGAGTCTGCTTCTCCCTCTGACCCTAGCCCCTTTTGTGCTCTCTCTCTGTCTCTTTTGTTTTCTCTCTCTCAAGTAAATAAATAAAATCTTTAAGAAAAAAAAAAAAAAGAGAGAAGAAAAATCAGTAAAGAAATGTATTTGGTTTGCTAACCCTGTGTTTCCCAAACTTACTGATTCACAAACCACAGCTATCAGCCTGCTTTCCTTTTATTAAATTCCATGGAAGTAGTTTTACTTAGAACATGGTTTTGGTTTTTTTTTTTTTTTTCAATAAACATATAATGTATTATTAGCCCCAGGGGTACAGGTCTGTGAATCACCAGGTTTACACACTTCACACTTCACAGCACTCACCATAGCACATACCCTCCCCAATGTCCATAACCCCACCACCCTCTCCCTACCCCCCTCCCCCACCGGCAACCCTCAGTTTGTTTTGTGAGATTAAGAGTCTGTTATGGTTTGTCTCCCTCCCGATCCCATCTTGTGTCATTTATTCCTTTATTCTCCCTGTTGTATGAAGTGCTGTTATATGAAGTGCTGAGAATATAAAGATAATTAGAAAGGAGGAGCCTGCGGCATTGAGTCTGAAGGTTGGAGGAAAGTAAAAGTAAGGATTCCTGACTTCAGCAGCCTATCAAGGCTCAAGAATTGCATGGTCCTCAATAGCAAATGCCCTCTCCTGTCCTCATCTGTCACAAGGTGGGCGGGGGGTGGGATGGTCCACCAGAAGACAAGCTGAGACCTCAGCTGTGGGTCAGCAGAAAATGGGGGGAAATTGAAATTAGAGGGGACCAGAGCTTTGGGAATTGGGCCAAATTCGGGCTGGTCCTCAAGGAGGTCTAGCAAGGCCCCATGACAGTGCCTGGCAGAGATCTAATTGAGTGCCCCTGAAAGGCGGTGGGATATCAACTGTCTGGTGGCGCATGGTCTGAGCAGTTTAAATAGGACTATGGAGGACAGGTTTCCAGGAAAAGAGACCCAATTCAGGAGATGCAAGAGTGGAGTGGTTAAGAGAAGGACCTTTGGTGCCACATTGCCTGGATTCAAATCCCAGTTCAGCCATTGACTGGTTGTATGGCTACAAGAAAATTAATTAAATTAATTAATTAAAATTAATTATCTTCTCTGAGCCTTAGTTGCCTCATCCTTTAAAAAAAAAGGAGGGAGGGGGTGGTTAACAGCATAAGACTCAATGAGTTAGCATCCATCAGGATGCCAGAAAAGCATCTGGCATAAAGTAAGGACTAAGGGGAAGAACCCAGCAAGAAGCCCTTTAGGCTCAGGAGAGAACAAATGGAAGCCAGGGGGAACTGAAGAATGCAGATACCCCATGCTTTGTTTTTTGTTTGCTTATTTTGGAATGATCAGCAAGTTGGGAGGAAGGTCCTAAGTTGAAGCACAGCAGGGTACAACCAATCTAGACTAATCATTTCAATTCAGTTACAGGCCTAAGACCAAAGGAGCAAAAATAAACCGTTCAGTCCATGTCAGGATCACTGCTTTCCCAGATGGCACCTTTGTGCAAAGTGGAGGGAGGGGGACAGGGGAGGGGTCACTTGCCCAAGACATTTCCATGCGATTTGCTAGGAAATTCGTGTCATAAACCTATGATGACTCTGATGTGAATGGAGTCCCCAGCACAGTGCATTCTCCACAACTACACACGCAGCCTTCTGGCTCCCACTGAAAGTGTGTTTTATTGTCTTTATGCAGTCTGTTGTACATTCTTTCATCATAGGAAGTTTTAAACAACAGGAAAAAGGAGAGTGGTATGTACCATGTTAATCTTTCCTCCTGTGTGGTAGACAGGAATATTTTAATCCTTCTGAAATGTTTCACTTGAGATGTGACTACTTCCAAATGCAATTTTTTACAACAGAACTTAGTTCAAAATGTTCAAGTTGTTTAAAAGTTAAAAAATGTTGAATATGATCTAATGTTGGAAAGACTGTGTTAGTACCTCCTTCGTTTTGAAATAAAGTTCTGGAGAGGTTTAACAAAAGCTGAAAAGCTTTAAAAACCCATTCCTGCAACAATTAAGGTCCACGGAAGTGTATGACAGGGCTTGAAGCACTTTGGCTGAAACAAACACAGATTCAATTTCTGGTTTGGGTAGAGTTTCCCCCACCCCAAATAATTTTCCTTTCATCACAAACTAGAAAACCTCTTTGTTTCATGTATCCAGCTGCGCACCCATGGGCATTCATTCTGGTTTGGTCTCGGCTAAATGCAGAGAAACACAGTGGACCTGTTTCAAGTCTACGCTGCCAAGTCGTCATGAATTCATCACTATCCTGTCACAAATGTCCTCCCACAGTGTTTTTCATTGCCTGTGGTACCAAAAGAAAGGAGCCAGTATTGTTTATGAAATGGCTGTGAAACAGATATTTGATTCTTTTTTCCCCTTAGAATCAGTTATAAGCCACGGAAGCAAAAGAAGGGGGAAGAAAAAAAGAAGGGCAGTCATTTCAGTCATGTCAAACAGAGAAGAAGGAAAAGGGGAAAAAGAAATAGAAGGAAAGAGCTGAAAGAAAAAAGAAGAAAGCTAGAGGAAAAGAAGGGAAGGAATAAAGGAAAAAATTCTCAGCTTTCCAGGCCATGTACCTGGAATATAGACAGAACCTAATTTGGAGGAAGATTTTTTTTTTCCTTTTTGTACCTTAAATGATAAATGTCTACATCTTGTAAAGCTGTGAATGATCTCTATCTTTACTACAATGTAAGCTTCATAATCACCTGAGAACTTCCTTTCCAAAGGTGTGATGTTTAGATTTTATATGAACCTCTGGGTAACCAAAATAGGAGTTAAGTTTGAAACTGTATCAGAGGAAACAGAATGTCCCACCATCCTACTATGCTGCCTGAGCCAGGACTGGGATGAGCAAGCCACGCCCCCACCCACAGTAAAAGTTTAAGGCGGTGGTCACTCTCAGGCTCTGGTCCCACACCCACAAGAACCTGACTGTGGGTACCTCCTTAAAACGTAGTGCCCCACCCTACTCCTGACCTGCCCCCAGCTCCCACAGCAATGCACCTAGGCTCTGGCAACTATTTCAGGGCTCTTTCTCTTAGTTCTACCTAAAAGCAAGTTGCTGTGGCTCCTCTCCCATCTGAATCTCACCCTGTGCTCCCACTACCTTCCCCCACTTCCCCAAGCCCTGCTCCCACCTAACTCAACCAAGCTGCTCTGGCCTTAGGAATGTATGGCTGAGTTTTGAACAAGCCTCAGAATTTTAGAGGTTAACAAGTAATTCTGGACCTTGCTTCAAGAAGAAAAAAGTGAGCCAAAGAAATTTCCTTTGTTATGCTGTGAAACTATGAAATCCCATTTAGTGACATCATGCCTTAGAAACCATCCAAAATTCTATCCAAAACAGATTTTTATCTAAAGAAAAGACAATGTCTAACAAGATGGGCCTTTCTGGTTAATTATTGATTAGATTACTTTATTATTAATTTAAACCCCTGGCGCACCTGGTTGGCTCAGTTGGTTAAGCTTCTTGACTCTTGGTCTTGGCTCAGGTCACGATCTCACAGTGCTGATATTGAGCCCCAGGTCCGGCTCCTTACTCAGCCCAGAGCCTGCTTGTTCATTCTTTCCCTTTTCCTCTCTCCCTGTTCTTCGCTGCCCTCCCACCCCCACCTCCCACTCCTGTGTGTGTGCTCTCTCTCTTTCTCTCTAAAACACATACATACATACATAAAATCTTTTAAAAAATAAATTCCTGACTGAGATTTTTCTAGAGGAAATTATAATATCCCAATTTCCTGCAGAGGGCTTGCATCAGGCTCCCAGAGATACTCCTTCTCCCCACCCATTCTGCTTTCTTTCTTCTCTACAAAACAATTGCACTTTGCCAAGCCTTTCTCAAAGAGAAGAGTGCAGCATATCCCTCAGGTGTGCCGAAAAGCATGGCTTTTGCTGGAGAGAGTCCAGTGACTCGGGAGAACAAGACCCATGTCAAAGCAACAAGGTTCTAGTGAGGACCTCACTGGAGTGCAGGCCTCACTGGCAGGTGAGCAGAGCTCTGTCGGGGTCCGTGGCTCTTCTTCGGGACCCACCCCCTATCCCCACTGTGGGGCAGTCAGCACCTTCCCCACTTCCTCTAAAAACAGCCTCTGGATTCTGAACACAATTCTTCCTTCGGTTCTTTTGATGACAGAGCAACCACAAAATGCTGTGGCAATCAAAACTGCCTGAAAACAGCATATTAACCATTCAGAGTTTTAATTGAGTTAATCGAGGAACGTCAGCACATATGCTCCGTGCAGTTCTTCTCATGGAGATGAACTCTGGTTGCTGCGTCCTTGAGACTTTGCTCCTGCTCACATAAAGATGGGGTGCTGGTGTTCACAGGAATGACTTCCACATGGGATGAGGGCTGAAATGAAGATATGCCAGTCATTTACAGACACACTCTCATTTCCGTTCCAAAAGAACCCTGCCAGACACATCCCAGTGTCATCACTTTGCAAATGAAATTGATACTAAGAGAAGTTCAGTGCCTTTCCTATGGTCACTCGGTTAGGAAAAGGTAGAATTAGAACTGGAACCTGTGTCAAATCTTGTTAGACTTTACACACTCTGTCCCTCTTAGGCCCTCTCCACCACTATGTCCTCCCATAATACAATGCTACCAGCACTCCTCTCCAGAGCACAGTACTTGGTTGACAATGTGATTTATTTATAAGAGCTGGGTCTTGGCCTTTCTTAAGTGAGCTCCAGTCATCAGAAACTAATGCTGAACAACCCCTCTGAAACTGTCTCGTGCAATCTCTTTAAATTATGATAAGAAAACTAATGTGCCATCATTAAGTTACTCTGCCCCTAGTGAGCCATTAAGTCAATGTCTGGAGCAGGACCAGCACTACTGACTCCACCAGTGTCTTGGACCCTCACTGTGCTGCCTAGATCTTCCAAGGAAAAGAAACCCATGTCCTAGATGGAACTGAGTTCTCTCAAGCCTGCAACCTTTCTGGAGACACACTTGTAAGTGTTGAGGTCTGGTGTGGTGGTGAAGGGCAACATCCATACATGTCCATCATGTTTGGCCCCAGAGTTGGCTCTTTCCTTTTGGCAGAGCAGTGCTACTCATCTAATCCCATAGAGAAAACGTGTAAAAATCAGAGTGAACAGGAAATACAGTTGCCAGTACTTTACCAGTGGATTCCTGTATCTTCTAGGACTTCCTGATTCTCTGATTCTCAAGCATTTGCAGGGCTTCCTACAGCAGTACCAGACCCAAACTACTCCTTGAATCACCACCACCACCACCACCCCCAACTCCTTGTAACCTATTTTCCAATATGGTCCCTCAGTCTGAGTCAACTCGGTCTATATATACCAACCCCAGGGTACACACTCTCAACTTCCTGTTCCCAATTCTGGTCCCATATTCATGCCCCAACTCCTGGATGTCTGCCTCGTCCCTCCTGTGTCCCACTCCCCAGCTCCTCTAAGATGGGGTTGCAACAACAAATGTCTTTGAGGGCCAGGAAGATAAGGGACATAAATACATGAAGTGCTAGGTGCACAATGAAGGGAATGGTGGGAAGTAGAGCGAACTAAGAAGTGCATGGCCCACCTAAATAAAATTCAGATTTTCAGAAATTTAAAGTATTAAGTTGTTCAAAGTACCTCCCACAGCCTGGATTTGGTAGGCACCCGTTTTCAACCCGTTTGCACTCTAATCTGTAGGCATTACTTTCTTCAAATCCTGACTCAGAGTCAAACACATATCTCTAATATTATTTTACTCATAACCACTCCTTTAAACCCTCTTAACTGTATAGAGTTTCTGCACCATATTCCCTGGCTTTTGTATTCTATATACCTTAAGGGCAAGAACAGTTCACCTTTGTTCATACCTCAACTTTAGATCAGCCCTGCCTCAAATTTAGTTAACCAGAACCTCCAACAATATATAGTGTAGAGTGTACAATATATAGTGTATAGTATATAGTCTATAGTGTGCAAGTCTTAAAGAAAAAAGAAACTTTATTTGGTGCAAATCCTTTTCCTAAGTATGTAGATTTGTTTCTTGGCATCTTTGGAAATACCTAACAATGGAGCAGAAGTTAGTTTTCTGCATCTCCATAGTTCAGAGGAGAGGGAAACATTCTGTTGTTAATTTGCACCAGTACAAATAAACCATACGGCTTTCTGAATGACAGAGTCACTGTGACACTCAGCCAGCTACGCCTGGACCATTTCTCACTTGTCTCCCAGAGATCTGTCAACACAGAAGTTAACCTTAATAGCCCATGAGTCCTGTCATCTGCTGACCTCTAGTGGACAGAAGGGATATAGTGGCGAGTACGGTCTGGAATCCAGAACTCCTCCCTGAGGCCTGACTCCAGAAGATGGTTGACAGTCACATAGCAAAATCATCCCTTCCTCTGCAGTATAGAGTCGGAGTGACTATAACAAAAAAAAAAAAAAAAATTTTACAGAGGCATTGAGCTGTGGTCTTCTATTGTGGAACACAAAGTTAAAATAACTAGGAATCGGGGCACCTGGGTGGCTCAGTGGGTTTAAGCCTCTGCCTTCCGGTCTGGTCTTGATCCCAGAGCCCTGGGATCGAGCCCCTCGTCAGGCTCTCTGCTCAGCAGGGAGCCTGCCCCTCTCTCTTTCTCTCTCTCTCTCTCTGCCTGCCTCTCTGCCTACTTGTGATCTCTCTCTATCGAATAAATAAATAAAATCTTAAAAAAAATATTAAGTAGGAATCAATAACTCATTAGTGAGTTATAAAAAAAACCAGTGAGGCTGAGAGGAAACCAAGATGTGATCTTCACACCATGCAACAAACACCACTTCAAAAAAAAAAAAAATCTTTCAGTGCTGTTTGTTCTCTAATTTGTTTGTTCTTTATTGCACATGTTTTTCTTTGTTACATAAGTATGTGTTTATCTTATAAAGTATGGATATGCAACAAATCTCAAATAAAATCACTCAGAAACCACATTCCTCTAAAATAATACCACTGGCAATATTGTGACAAGATCATTTTAGATGTTATGGACTGCATATGTAGATAGATAGAGGATCACATTTTGCATCCACTTTCACTTACTGCTTCATTACTGCCATGTTCCGAAGTCATCAAAGTTGCATGTTTTCTGAAGTTACTCTTCACCTGTGTTGTGTGTGCCAGCCACTCAGAATCCGGGCTCATGAGTGCTATACCAGGCAAAATTACCTGCATCTCTCACCTACCACTCCCCTCTCATCCGACTTTGCCAGCTGGCTTAAGCAAGTGACTAATCACAGCATACCATTTTCTTTTCCAGATGGTAGTTAAAATAATAAATCTGGGCATGGGGAAAATAAATTAATATTAGTAGTATCTATTGCAACTATATTTATCATAGATTTAAACTGTGTGGATATGGCATTCTAGTCCTGCTTTAATAAATGTATTTTTTAAATGATATCCACAAAATATTTTCCTTCCAAAATTATGGGAGATATTTAACACACTTGAGAGAAAATTTCTAAATAATCAATCTGTACTTAGAAGCGAGACGTGATCCTTGTTTCTCCAGGCATGTGTAGTTTGCCGCCATGTGATAAACACAACAAGGAAAAGAAGAGCATCTACTTAAGAGAAAGCCGTGATTGTGGGAATGAGAGACAGCATGACCAGATTTAATGTTAAAGCAAAACTAAAAACTCTAGGATGGCACTTAAGTGAGCGTGATGGGAAAGTATTGTTTCCTTATAATGATTTTAAATGGAAATTACAATTCAATCACAAATAAAAGTAAATTGTAGACAGTGAGGCGAACAAATCTGTTTCACTCGGATTCACGGTGATTATCAAATTAGCAGCTACTCATTCACCACTAACCGTTTTCAGTCTTCTTGGTCTCTCTAACAACCCTGAACTGAAGCTTCATGGTGATTGCAATAGTGGCAGCTCATCAGGGCTGTATTTTAGCTCTGCTTTTACCTTCCTTGTTTTTCCTTTTCATTGCTTGGCAAGGTAAAAGAAGAAAAGACCATTTGAAGATTGAAAACTTGTGCTTGCACCTGTTTTTAAATTATTTTTTTTGAAAGATTTTATTTATTTATTTGACAGAGAGAGATCACAGGTAGGAAGAGAGGCAGGCAGAGAGAGAGGGGAGGAAGCAGGCTCCCTGCTGAGCAGAGAGCCCGATGTGGGACTCTGATCCCAGGACCCTGAGATCATGACCTGAGCTGAAGGCAGCGGCTTAACCCACTGAGCCACCCAGGCGCCCCATGCACCTGTTTTTAAAAGTCATGCAGTACCAGTTGAAGGCCTAGCATCTGGCTACACGCTGTCTCCCAATGCATCTCCTAGCACTCTGCCCTCATTAACTCCACCCTAGCCACCTGGTCACCTTCCTCTTGATCCACATGTCAAGCACACTCCTGCCTCAGGGCCTTTGAACCTGCTATTCCCTCTGCTAGAACATCCTTCTCACCTACATCTGTAAACTTCACTGCCCCACTTCATTCAGACCTGAGTTCAGATGTCCCCACCTCAGAAAATTTGGCCTTCCCCAATTGACTCTTCCTAAATTAATACCCCTGTTACTTTCTACTTCCCCAGTGAGCTTTGTTTTTCTTCCCAAAATATCCTCTTTACCTGATGTAATATTATATGCCTACTTTGTGTTTTGTTAGTGAATGAACCCAATATCGGGGAATTCTGAAAGAATGTCCAGCATGGGTCTGGGAGTACATTGAAATCACCAGGACATTTTGATATACACCTTGGTTAAGAACATGGTATAAGGTAGGTACTTCATAGCTTTTGGCATCAGTTGGTCTAGATTAAAATTCCAGTTTGACAAGCATAGGACGTCACAACTGTAGGCCCAATCAGATACACAGTAGTAATAATACCTGTTTCCCAAGGTTATGCAGAAACTACCACCAGGTGATGGATTTGAGACAACTTCCTGAACCAGAAAGTGTTATATAAATATTAGTTACTAGTGCATCATTTCTTCTCTGAAGGTGATCTTATATTTTGAAGAATAAAAATTTTTAATAAGAATAAAATATATTTTTATTAGAACCCCAGACAGTCTTCTCTGAATCAGATCGTTGCTTCTATGTAAACTCTAAATTGTACGTCCATTTCTATCTCTGAAGGCAGTGCAAATGAGAAATGAATCAAATTTGGCCAATACTCATAGCCAATCGAAATAATTCTGTATTCCGAAATTCAGTATTACCACAGCGATTTTGGCAGCACTGCCCCAGTGTGGGCGCGGTGAAGAGCCGACCTCCCGGGGTTGAGAGTCGCTGAACTTCTCTTTGCCCTTCCGGAGTCCAGCTCACCCAGGAAGGTGGAAGCGGCTGGCAGGAGCGCGTGGAGAGGTGGAGGACAGGTGCGGCGGTGAAGGTGCCTCTGGTGGGGAGAGCCGCAGACAGCACTTCTGGGAGCAGCAAGCGGGAAATGTGGCAGTAGCTCTAATCAGAGGAGATTCCAGTGTGGTCCCCGAAGGGGCTGGGTCCTGTGACATAAAACAATCGGTGAACTGAGTTTCCGACTCTCGCGGCCAGCCTGCACCACGCCAAAGAGGTATTACAACAGAAGTGGCAGTGATAGGAATTAATCCTCCAGAGAGCAGATGTGTGGTTGTCTTTTATGATCATCAGGGAAGGACTTCAGAACACACAGGTGGGGACATTTTGTTATTCATATTTACGTAACCAAGGAAATAAATGTTTTACAGATACACTCCTATTTAGAAACACCGCCAGCGGGTTTAATTGGGTCAAGAGTGACACCTAGTGGAAAAACTTTGCTAAGCTCTGTTTTCTATCTCTTCCCCACCCTACCCCATCCGGAAGAGTTGAATTAATTTAGTTTATAAAGTTATTCCACAATATCTCCAAGGGGTCCTAACGCCAATGTCTTTGAAAATTGCACCCCAAATCCTGTAACATCAGGCTCTGTAAGAAATATGGCAAAAGGGGACTAAAAGCCTTGAACTAGTTTTAAAAGTATGAATGAAGAAACTGATAAAGGCGACAGTAAAAAAAAAAAAAAAAAAAAAAAAAAAAATAAATTAGACAAGGCACATTTGAGCAAGGTAAAAAAAAAAAAAAAAACAAAAAAAAAAACGAAAAAACCGTCTGGAAACCCTGCTGAGTGACCTGGCCTCTGGCAATTGGCCCTTGGCTTGGGGTCCAGGAATCCACTCTCGCACGCAATCCAGGAGCTTCTGCAATTCATACTTCCCAACTAAAACTGGAGCAGGGCCATCTGGATGTCATCTTGGGCTTCTATCTCATTTTTTCTCACCCTAAAATCAGAACACATGACTTAACACCAGTTGAACCATAAAACAGAGCCATTGTACTAAAGACTGCTACAAGATATCCAAGATATTCACTTGCTGTAATGACATAGATGTGTATTTGCTCTTTAAGTTCTTTTTTTTTTTAATTTAGAGATCACGTGCATGTAAGCAGGGAGATGGGGCCGAGGGAGAAAGAGAATCCCAAACAGACACCCCACTGAGCACAGAGCTGATGTGAGGTTTGATCTAACAACCCTAATCAGAACCTGAGCCAAAATCATTCAAGAGTCAGACACTTAACGGACTGAGCCACCTAGGCGCCGAGGTGTATTTGCATTTAATGATTTCATATAAGAATTCATTCTACTTCCTAAATGGCTTCTGGTATCATAGTTTGCCTCTCCCCAGAGCTCCACAACTATTTGCAGCTTTTCCGGAGGAGGACTTTACCAGCCCTTCAGTGACATCTCTGTGACCTTCCAGTGCTCTCTGCTTTCTCTTAGTCCTTCATCCCCTCCTGGCCTGATTGCAGCTCTCCAGTTTTTAACCTTTCTCTTCTGCACTCCTCTCGGTCGCCTTCTCATGGGACTCCCACGGGCCCCTGTGCAGGGTTTCCATCCCAGAGTGCTCCCACCCAGCACCTCCATCCCCGGCGCCTCACAATGATTCCTCTGAAACTCACTGAGTAAACATCAATTTGCCATGGAACAGCTCCCACTCCAGGGTCTCCTTTCCACTTAAAGCACACACTTTATGACTCCCATGCCTGGTCTGCACCACGCAGTTGGTTTGCTCTAGAAGCCCCGTTGAGCCTAATGGCATAATTCACTCCTGTTTGTTTAATTGGTTAAATCAGATTAAAATGTGTTTTTGGCAGGGGTATAGTGTGCTCACTTGTGTGTATTTTAATTTTCACACACGCTCTCAACGCTGAGACCCAAAGGCACAGTTTAAAAATTAAAAGTTTACAAAGCCATGCTGATGACAGTCAATGGTAGTGAATAGGCTTTGCAACCAGCAAATACTTAAAATAACTTCAGTTCTCTTGAAGAACTACTGCTCTTCCAGGCCCAAAGATGTATTGCTCCCTTCTTCAAGGTTCCCAAGTGGCTTCACCCAGCACCATCAGGTAACCTTCATGAAAACAAACAGTCCTGGGCCCCATCCCAGAACTCCTGAACTAAAATCTTCCGGTAGAAGTTTTTCCAAAACTCTCAGCCAGCCTCACATATTTTCAGTCCAATGTTAGGATACACTGCTCTGAACCACTGCCCAAAGCTCACAACATTCAGAAAAATCTAGGAAAGCAACTTTTGTCAGTATTTCCCAGTCTAAAGACATGCACACTATCTTGATTTTGGCCATATCCATGAACCACCTACTCTACGACTAATCTGTCTGTAGCTATTAGCTTGCGTTTTTGCATAAATGATTTTCCTTTTTTTAACTTTTAACATGACCATAAAATCATGACTTTGATGTATAGTGCACAATATAATAAATATGCATCATTAAAAATTATTTTAAAATGTTTTTTCCTGCAGCAATATGCATAGTTTGTGTACCAATGGGGTACACCTACCCTACCTGAGAAAACGCTGATGGAAAGAATCTCTGGTCCCACTTTTCCTTACAAAGAGGGCCCTGAGGACAGTTACGAGTAGGGGAGTTTGTATGGTTCCATTCTTTACCCATCCTCTCTTCCCTTTAATCCATAACCAACCAAATCACTGGAAGTGGGGGCCAGGGATCAGTCATTCTAATATAAAACCAGGGGTAGAACCCATCATTACATTTCCCCTCTAAAAGCCATTCTCCCCAGTTGGGAACTCCCAATAACCTCTACTACCTCCATAGGGCTACCTTGTATTTGCTGATAAACAGAGGACTAAAAAGCTACTTAAAGTATTCCCACAAGTACAATTCAGAGCCAAAAGGTTGATGCCTTGACTTCAGAATGCCGGGGAATACCAACCTCCAGGGCTGTCTTGTTCTTGTGCTGGACTGATACTCTTGTACCTTCACAGCAGCAGGCCCTTTTCTTCCTTCTTGTTTTACCCTTTCATTAGTTAAATGACGTATTTTTGGTTTTTTACTGTGAAAACAGATGTTCATAGAAGAAAAATTAGAAAGAAAAGGTAAAACAATGAATTTTGGAACACTGAAAAGAAATAAAATAAAATGGAAAAAAAAAAAAAAGAAGGAAAAGGTAATCTACATAAACATTTTTAAACGTCCATAATGCAAAGATAAGACACTTACTTTTGACCCTTGAGGATATATATATTCCGAACCTTTCCTAGAATGTGTGCCAGGATTATTCACAGATTGATGTGTGCTGAACTCAGTACTAGAAAAGAACAAGGGGTGCTTCTTTTGGCCTCCTTTATTTCGAACCCAGCACTTGATACATTTCAGTTGCAGAGCTGGAAATGGAAGCTAGCTGGCACTAGAAGGCAAAGGCTTACCCCTTCAGGACGGAGGCTGGTGCTGAGTGGAGGAGGTCTGAACTGGGACAGGAGGCTCATTAGGGAGGAGGCCAGTGGTAGTGGGTTCTTCAAAAGGGGAAGACCTATGTCCCACTGCACCCCAGACAGCCTTCAAGTAGTGACTTGGCTTCTCAGAAGGGGGACTGAACCCCAGATTTTTGGCCTTATCCTACAATGTAAGATCTTTGTACCCAGCTTGGTGGAAGAAATGAAGCTGATATCTTAGAAAAAGGGCAATAAGCACCTCGATGGCTCCCACAGAGACCTGAACAGTTGTAGCCCCTCTCTTTGCTGTATACCATGTAAAACTCAGCTGAGATGGAATTTCCAGCCTCTTCTGGTGAGTGGGTGGGGCCCAGTTTATCTCCTTTAGCATGGTTAAAGCCCTTTGGCTGGAGACCCCAAAAAGGGAATTGAGAGGGTTTTTTAGGGCATTTGGGCTCTTTCTGGATATGTTTAAGGAGACATTAGGGCAACGGGGATCAAATCTGGACTGGGTTCTGTCAAAAAGAAAGGAAATTTGGTGATAACTATCTTAATTTTCACCTTAAAAGGAAAAAACTCAAGTGGGGGAGAGTTTAAAAAGAAAGTAGCAGTCATCAGTGTTAGAAAAGATATTTTAGGTTGTAGAGTGGCTTTTTCTTTATCTTGTTCCAAACATGGTCAGAATGGCCTAGTACAGTATTGTTTATATTCTTTAAACATTGTTAACTTCCACTTGGCAACATCATGATCCAGCCACTAGCAGAGCCATTTTTTTACTTTACTGAACACAGGACTATGTAATTTCTTTGGCCAAATTAATATCCATTATATATCTACACAGATTTTTTTTTACAAATATAGGAGTATACTCTACATACTGTTTAAAAATCTATTTTACCTAATAATATATCAGCAAGAGTACTTTGTGACAGTATTCCTGTGTTATTTTAAATGAGATTAATGGGGTTCCATTGTGCAGATAAGCCATACATAGCTAGCTAGTCCCATACTGCTCCACACTAGAATGATTTCCTCCATGCATTTAAGCCTGTGTGTGTGTGTGTGTGTGTGTGTGTGCATGCTTTTGTAATCAGTGCAGTAATGGACATCTCTCTGTATCTAAGATTTTGTGTATATCCACAGTTAGTTCCTTAGGATAAATTTCCACAAGGATGATCACCAAATTTAAGTGGGACCACAGTTCTAAGGCTTTTGGTAATATTGTCAAATTACCCTTAAAAGTTGTACAATGTATACTCTCACAAAGCAGTGTGGGAGAGTGATTTTAGCCCTGTTCCTTCAATGTGCTTTGTAATTTTGCAATTACCTGCTTTTATTGGTTTCACATTTGGTAGATTTATCTACCTCCACGTGAGTTCAGTTGATCTAAACATGTTAGAGAGACCAAACTATCCACTTAATTGCTTCCTGAGTAAGAGTTTTTTTTTTATCACTAGTTAAGTAAACAGTCAAAGGAGATGTCCTATTGATAGTAAATCAAGACTGGTTTCCATACACAGAGGACAGTGTATTAAAGTTAAGGTTTTTGCTGACAGAAGTAGTTCTTTGAGTTGTATCTCGAGCATTTATGATTTCATACTCTATGACATTTCAATAAACATTTGTTGACTCTCTTTTAAACACTGTCTGATCCAATTAGATTCTTCTGGTTGCAAGTGACAGAAAAACTCAATTCTTTTTTTTTTTTTTTAGGATTTTATTTACTTATTTGACAGAGATCACAAGTAGGCAGAGAGGCAGGCAGAGAGAGAAAGTGGGGGTGGGGGTAGCAGGCTCCCTGCTGAGCAGAGGGTCCAATGCGGGGCTGGATCCCAGGACCCTGGGATCATGACCTGAGCAGAAGGCAGAGGCTTTAACCCACTGAGCCACTCAGGTGCCCCAAAAAACTCAACTCTAAATGGCTTAAACCAAAAGCAGAGTGGAATTTATTGACTCACATAACTGAAAACCCTGGAAGACGGTATAGGCACAGGTGTGGCTTCGTCCTGAAATTAAAGGCTGCCACCAGGATACCCCTCTGTTTAGCTGCCTTTGGACTGGCTTGATGCCTAAGCTTTCTGTAGTGGCCTTTGGCAGCCTCAGGCTTTTTGGTGGATTGAAGATCTTTTGCTTTCTTGGGGCACCTGGGCAGTTCTTTCGGTTCAGTAGCTGCCTTGGGCTCAGGTCATGATCTCAGGGTCCTGGGATGGAGCCTCACATAGGGCTCCCCCTCAGCATAGAGTCTGCTTTTTCCTCTCCCTTGGCCCCTCCACCCTGCTCATGCCTGCTCATGCTCACTCTCTCTCTCTCAAATAAATAAAATCTTCAAAAAATACCTTTTGCTTTCTTCACATAAGATATTATGATAAAACCAAATACATAAAATAGAATAAAACAGAACTGCTCATATTGAAACAGGGATGAGAATCCTAAGCCCCATGTATTTCAACCCCTGTCTTCTTCCTCATCCTCTCTGAACCTCCTATAAGGAGCACTGATCACTTTCGAGTAGGGAAGATGTGGCCCCGAGCACATCATGGCTGACTCCAGGACACACAGCCCATGAGGGATAGAGCCAATGGAGCTCAAGTGCCCTTCACCCTGTCCCTCTGTCTTGCTTCCCTCACCTCTGTTTATTTCTCACTGCCATTCTGAGTATTGTGTTTCACTTCTATTTTTGACTTAGCACCTCTGCACCCACCAAAAAAAAAAAAGGTAAACAGAACTAAAAGTCTCGGTTGCCCACCATGCATGTATATGCCCAGCCCTTGTGCCTCCAGCCATAGTGGATCAGCGAGACAGGCTGAGGACCAAGCAGGTTCAAAGGTCCATAGAGCTTCTGTATTCCTCCAAGGCCACTTGAGGTTTTTATTTTAAATCACCAAGATGATGCCAGAAATCAGTGTTTCTCAAGGTATCACCTAAAGACATTGTGGCAACTTCTCTAAGAGCCTCTTAGGGATTCTTGAGTTTAGAAGATATTTTGGGGCAGAGTGCCGGATGAGCGACAGAAGCGAAGGGACCCAAAACAAGAGTCCTAGAGTTCACTGTCCTATGAGAAAGGAAGATCATCAGTTCACCTTTAAGGGATAGAAACATTTTCTTTAGTACACAACTGAAAGTTACAGCCAATATTGAGAAAGAAATGAAAAAGATGACCAAGGTTATGCAAATACAAAAAAGAATATGAAGTGGTTACAAATAAATATTTTAAATAGCAAAATAAATAGAAATAAAATAACAAATGACTCCATCCATGCCTGGTGAGAAGTATAGCCCAAAATATCACCATTATGTTTCATATCACCGTAATGATTTTCCTGTCACCATTATCATCATATCACTATTACATTTCATTTGCTTTCATAGCCAAGAGATAGATATGGAGGACTAATGTAATTCACCAATATATTCTCTTTCTTTCTACCCATCATCCAACTCTTTCTCCCAGTTTTAATTAAAGCTTTTCTTGTGCAGAAGATTTGGGGCATAGAAAAAACTAAGAAAACTAAATTAATACATTTTCCAAATAAAACAAAAGAAAAGGGTAAAGGTCATTGGGACCTTGGTAACATTGAGAGCTCCATATATATAAGATCGTGGGTTAGAACCAATAGATAAATGTCACAGAAGATCAGGAAGGGGGCAAGCCTCTCCTCTGTAAAGAATGAATTTTGAAGGGTCTCAGTAAATATAACTCACCGTTTATATGGAGGAAAAGAGTTTCTATCGAAACTATGCTTCCTATAAAAACCCACATGCAACCTTTTTCATTGTACACTGGTATTCTGCAATTAAAAGCAATATGTAATTTGTTGAAGCTAGAGATGTAGAGTGTCTCCAAATGTTCAAATTATAAAAGGAAAATTTTTTTGTTGAACATAGAAGAAATAGTTAAGAGAAGACTGAGCATGTATGGATATATTCCTTCCAGATCCAGAATCTCTTTGTGAGATTAGTAACATAGAAAATATAGGGGCGCCTGGGTGGCTCAGTGGGTTAAGCCGCTGCCTTCGGCTCAGGTCATGATCTCAGGGTCCTGGGATCGAGTCCCGCATCGGGCTCTCTGCTCAGCAGGGAGCCTGCTTCCCTTCCTCTCTCTCTGCCTGCCTCTCTGCCTACTTGTGATCTCTCTCTCTGTCAAATAAATAAATAAATCTTTAAAAAAAAAAAAAAAGAAAAAAGAAAAAGAAAATATATTAAGCCTCTCATGATTTGTTTATAGAATTTTGAGGTCTAGTTCACAGAGAAATGTGATTGTCAGGAGAAATAAGTTCATTTTTTTTCATTCATTTTTTTTTTTCACCTTTGGGTTTGAATAATCAAAGAAATTAATTCATATCCCCCTGTGACCACTCACTTTATTCTTCACACCTCAGTTTTTGGCCATCTGGTGGCCAAATTATATTGTAATTTTGTGTTTATTCATCCATCTTTCCCACCACCAAACTCAGCAAAGGCAAGGACGGTATCTTACTCATTTAGGATCCCGAAGGTCCTTGGAGAATGCTTGTCCCTCAGTAAATAAAAGGAACAGAGGCAGAAAAGCGATCAAATGAATTGTATCAACACCTCTTCAATGCTTTGATTTGCTGCCATTTTAACCTTTTTTCCAAATTAATAAAAGGCTAAGTATAAATTCCAAAGAAGAATTGGGTCAGATGATTCATAGACCATGGTCAATTAAGAATTAGGACTGTGGAAGAAAGTTCTAGAAACATTGGTTGAAATTGATTTATCCCCAATAACACCTTTTGCTTTTTTCCTCTGCCAATTTTGTGAAAAAGATAATTAAGCCTAAAACGCAGTATTGTCAGGGAAATGGCAGCTGAAGACAAATAGGGTATACCAGAGGAGGGCGCTCTTACCACAGATATTTACAGTTAACATTTTTTGAACGTTTGCCCCACAGCAGGGCCAACAGAGAAAGTACAGCATTCTTTCCTAAGGAGCTCATAATTCTCCCAGCCAAGCAAGGAAAAGGAAAAGCACCAAGGGTAAAAAATTAGAGAAGAATGCCAAAGGTGATGACCACGCTCCCTGGCCACTGCAATCCGGAAGCAGAGCTTTATATGGTTCTCAGAGGACTATTTACCTTCTCCTCACAAAAGCCAAATAAATAAATAAATAAATAAATAAATAAAAGAAGGAAAAGATTAAAAAAAAAAAAAAGCCAAAGAGAAACTACCGCTATGCCAGCCAACCCACATTCTGGCCTGCCTCAACCCCTCCCTCTGTATTGCCTTTCAACTCTTTTTATTTTCCTTCCTGTATTAAAAAAAGTCATTTCATTCTAGGGCTAGGCCAAACCACGTTTGCCAGAAGTCTATAGTGTTAATGATAGTGTTGTACTTTATAGGAGAAAAACAGCCACATACTCCCTGATGCCCCGTGGAGAATGCCTAGGCTTCTGAGCTGTGGAAACAGATGAACCCTATCTCTGTCTTCACGCTTCTTTGGAACAGTTACAGATACAGAACTTTTGGTTTTCCTCCTCCTCTGATACCTATCATTGTACACGATTGATCCAGAGATTGGGAGGAAGGTACCCCATCTCATCCTGTCCCAAAAGCCCGGTCTTTCCCTAGGCCAACCCTGTTTGGGGATTTCATTTGTGTGCTGGTCCAAAAGATGCTCTCCTCCTAGACTATGTATGACTCTACAGTTCCAACTCAATTGTCCCACCCTGGTGTAGGTCCTCTTCATTCCTATGGGCTCCTAGGGGTCTCCCTGCTCCAGTGCTCATCCTCTATCTATCCATCACACTGCACTGGAGTTCCCTTCCTAGAAAAAGAGCTGATGCTTGATTCCTACAGCCTTAACCCATTATTCTTCTCATTGCTTACTCCAGCCAGATTGGCCTATATGTTTTTCCAGGAACATAACTGTGCTGCTGCCTAAGGGCCTTTGTACTTACTGTTCTCTCTGTCTAGAATTATATTCTCCAATACCCACATGATTCAAGTCACCTCATTCAGGGTTTTGCCCAAATATCATGCTTTCCCTGACCATGGGCATCCAAAGCAACTACCTCCCATGTTACACTCTACCTCTTACTTCTCCTTACACTGCTTTATTTTTCTTACAGCATTATGACATTATGTTATATATCTGATTGCTTATTTCTGTCAGCTCCCTGAGGGCAGAGACTTAGTTCTGTCTTGTCCACAACTACATTTACAGTACCTGGCACTTTGGATGTTTCCAATAAATATTTTCTGAATTAATTAATTAAACCATGCCTTTCATCCACTCAGTTCCTTCCTCCATTCCCTCAGGTACACCTCATTCATTCCAAAGTTGAATCAAACCCTCTGGCATGGCTTTCAGGGCTCATGATCTCACTCTCCCCTCCTTTTCTGGCCTTATTTCCTACCACACCTCCCCCACCTGCAGTGGACCCTGAGCTATAGTCAAATCTAGTGATATATCCTCCACTCTCATGGCTGTTCCCCTGTGCTGCTAACTCTGTGCCGTCACCATTTGCTGAAATCCCCCTAATCTCTCAAAAGCCTTCTGACGTGCTGTCTCCCCACAGTGGAGACTTCTCTATTCTCCCCCTCCATCCCAGCCATTGACAATTCTGTCCTTGGTATCAGTTTGTACATCTCTTGGGTTATGTACTGTCTTACACATTATCTCTCCATTTTAACTTTCTCTACCCGTAGACAAAATATCAGAACTGGATATTTTCTCACAGAGAGCGGGGATCTCAACTTCAAATGCCGGCAGAAGCTAGGCACAAAGGGAAATACATGCGAGTATCAGTCTCCTTGGGCTTCTGTAACAGAACACCACAGATGGAGGACTTAAACAACAGAAACTTCCTTTCTTACAGTTCTAGAGGCTGGGAGTCCAAGATGGAGTTCCCATCAGGACTGGTTTCCAGTGCGAGCTCTCTTTGGGTTTACGGACATCTGCCGCCTTCTCCCTGTGTCGGTGTCTTTCCTTTTCTTCTGTAGACACATGGTGAGAGTGAGAGAGAGAGAGAGAGCTCTCTGGTGTCCCTTCCGCTAAGGACATGGGTCCTAACTGCTTGCTTGCTTGCTTGCTTTTTTAAAAAAGATTTTATTTATTTGAGAAAGAGGAGAGACGGTGAGGGAGAAGCAGAAGCAGACTCCCTGCTGAGCAGAGAGCCCGACCTGGGGCTTGATTCCGGGACTCTGGGATCATGTATGACCTGAGCTGAAAGCAGACACTTAACCTACTGAGCCACCCAGGTGCCCATCCTAACTGCTTTCTTAACGGCCCTGTCTCTGCATATAGTCACATTGGGGTTAGAGCTTCAAAATAGGAATTTAGGGAGACACAATTCCATCCATAACAACAGGCCAGATAGGATTTAGGGAAACTGGAGGCAGTGCCCCCACTTATCTGGGACCACTGCCACTCAGCTCTAACACACGATCCCAGGCCTGACATAGAAACCTCATATCCCCTCACTTCAGAATTTGAAAGAAGCTGAAAATCTAGGTCATATGTAGGTGAGAACTCTTCATTTGAAGTTGCCAGTAACTAGTTAAAATGTATGTCTAGCCTATGAGGACAAAACATTTAACAAGGCAGTGTTCTGGACGCCGGTGGAAGAACTGGGCCAATAGCAAAGAAATGCTTCCCTGATATCTGTTTGTGCCATTGTTTGGAGAACTATGAAATGAAGACGACATGGCAGGGGAAAGTCTGATTTCTAACTTACGTAAAGACTGCCTACTGCTCCCCCCATTTTCCATGGTGGTTGTCCACTAACAAATTCGGCTGGCCCTGCCCGCCTCCGTTCCCATCTCCCTGGCCACGCGAACCCGGGCAGACCCTTTCTCAGGTCTGCAGTTAATGCAGGAGAGTGAGAAACTGGAGTTGATTCACAGAAAGCCACCGAAGAGGTGAGAGGTCTGAGAAATAAAGATCAGGGAAGGTGAAAGGAACCAAGGTAATTCCGCTCAGAGGCGAGAGGGTTACAGAGTTCGCCAGCAGTGGTTTTCAAGTATATAAAAGGCTCTTGCCCAGGACAGTAATGAGCTGTTCTCCCTACTGAGAACAGAACAAACAGAAAACAGACTCCAAATGCAACATGGGGATTTGGATATCTCTTTCCCCAACGTAAGCATTTGTAAGGACTTTTGTGTTTGAATGGAACTTCATAGTGGAAAAGTTCTTTTTTTCATTCATTATCTCCCTTTTGGCTGTAACATTCTGTGATTCTTTGAAAGTTCTGTTAGAAAAGGTTGTTCATAACGAGAGACGAGAGAATGAGCCATAAGGTGAAAGAAAGACTTCCATCTAGATACAAGGGTGATGTGACGTTGCTCAATGAAGGGTATTCTATTTCTGTATTTACCTATGAGATTCACTATGCACAAAGAAACAAAAATCCAAATGAACTTAGTAATATGTTCTAGGTCGTAGATGACTATCAACAGCCACATTCTCCCCCTCATATACTTTCCAGTTACATACTAAGACAGCCAGGTTTTCTCCAGGAAATGAGGAGTGATAAAGAAGATATATAAATAAATAGATACACATAAGCAAACACACGACCTGTTCCGTGAGAAGTGCAGAGTCGTGATCCTCCAGGGCTAAGAGGATCTGCCCTTGAAGGACAGCTGGACCTTCCCTAGGGGCCATGGTGGTGACTTGCATTTCCTTAATTTGCTAAGTGAAAGGAAGAGGAGGAGTGAGCTCACGTCTCTCGAAATTTGGCAAACCTGGAGCTACAGTGAACTGGCCTCCAAGGCAGCCCTTGGCAGCACAACAACGTTGATAAAGTCCTGGATGTTTCCTCTGTGCTTCCTCTCCCCTCTGTGGCCCAAAGATCCCTGTCCCCGCACACCTCCACTCACAGCCAGCTCTTTTTGCCCAGTGCATCCACAAACCCCAAAAGCAGCCTGCTCTCTTTCCTCACAGGCTCTCTCTGACGAGGAATTCCTGCCGAAGTTATATGGCTTACTCCTCTTTCGAAGAATGCCCATTGTCACATAAGTCACAGGAATGAATCTGGATGATTTCCCCAATTTCAGATGAGCACATGCCCTCACACAGGTAAAACCTGCCTGCCATGTTTTTTGGCATTCCTCTTTCCTCCTCTTTTTGCCAATTCCCAAGATTTGTTTCTTTACCCCAGTATTGCCCAACTCGATGTTTCTTCTTGGTGGACTTTTAAAGGCACTCTGTATCCTATTTTAAAGAGGACTAGTTTTTAACTAATAAGAGCAAGAATGCCAAAATTAGATCAAAGAGAAGTGTTTTTGTTTTGTTTTGTGTGATAGGACTCTGTCTGAAGGATACAATAAGGAGAAGGGATCCTATTTAATTAGAGCTCATAAATTGTGGCTGGACATCTGGAATCAAGGGTGAGTATACCAGGAATTTGAAAGGCTGACAAGCACAAAGAAGGTATTTGAGTCCATGAATTCAGAATAAGCGAAGGGGCAGCTTATCTCATTGCTAGTGGTTTCTTCCAAAGCTGTTATGCTCAGTGCTACTGGACTCTGCACTGAATTAGCATAAAAATGGGGGGATGAGGACATTGAATCTATTTGTTTTGAGTAGAGATTACACGTTTGAAATTCCGTCACTTAAATTTGGAGCCAGACAACCTGGATTCAAATCCCAGATCTGCCATTTGCTGTGACAACCTGGCCAAAAAATGTCATCTCTAAAATAAGGAGAAGAATACCAGCCTCCAAGGTTGCTGTAAAAATTAATTTATATAAGATACATTATGCCCATGGCAGTTGTTAGCACGTATCTTTTGAGATGTGGTGACTGTTATCATCATTATAGTAATAATTAATGATAATAATAAAACATTTTCACTCCTTGTAGCCTTCTGGAACACACTTCTACAGCTTCCAATCAAACAAACTTACCTTGAAAGTAGACATTAGCAACCTGGAGTATTGCGGCAAAGGCAGCCCTGGAATTGGCTCAGGCATTGTACTTCTAGTATCTTCCGCTGAGGTACAGAAATGTGTTTACTGTATCCTAGGCAACCTCCCTCTTTCTGTCACCCTCCCTCCACCTTCCAGCAAACCTAGTCACCTCTGTCCTGCCCGGTGGCTGCTCCTCTTTTCATCCTCTGTTCTTTAATCAAAACTCTTTTCCTTCCGGACTGCGATGTTCTGTGTGTGTGCTCAGACAAAGGTATCATCAGTTTCCTCCTCAGCCAACTGAAACTGCGCTAGGTACTCAAGAGGTCTTGATAAACGGGAGTTCTCATCCCTCATCTGTGAAGTGAGAGATCTGGACATGGTTACCTCTAAATTCCTGGGATTCCACAGAAATTCATAGCCAGTTGTGAAGCTGATGTATATTTTCGTGCTGACAAGAGAATTTTTTTAACCACCCACACTCCTCCTAGTTGAGACTAATCTCTGGTTGGGAGGTTAAGTGATATTTAAAGATACCCAGAGAAACTGGATCACCCCCAGCCCACACACAAACGCCAGAACAGTATTAAGCTCCTTACCACCCCACTTCTGAATGGTGGCTGGCCCTCACTCTGGACATGAACATGGCTAGAGAATTAAAATTAGGGTTGCCACCTGTTAAGAATGTTTATGGACAGTCCACGGACACGTAGGTCAGCTTCATCCAAGAGGGACCCTTTGATCAGAAGCTGTGACTTTGGGTTATCAAAAGCGTGACAGGCTTCTTGAGCAGACTCTAAGAACAGTCCAGGCACCCCAGGTTTCTGGTAGCATCTACTGGATTCAGGCTGGGGTGATCTCTGGTGACCTGAAGATGGCACTTGAGATTAAGTCAAGTTTAGAATTCAATGGCTGGTCTGTCAAGCAGAGAGGACCATCTATGGGACTGATGGCTCCATAAGGGCCCAGTAATGAAATCATGTGCCTGGGATACGCAGCTGGCAATCATGCTCTTTATGGATCACTTTCAGCAGCAATAAAGATAAAGTGCTTTATAATGTGTTCATCCATTTCAATAGAGTCAGTAGTAATGTTAGAAAGTGTTTTGTATTAAGAAAAGACTGAACTGCATTTGAAAAGGAGAAGTGTGTTTTCTTCACGGGATTATTTTGGAGAACCAAATGAATGTACATGAGATGCTTCATTAAATCATAAGTCAGTTTGGCAGGTGATCCTAATCTGCTCCTGGCAAAAGTGGGAATTGGAGCAATTGAAACAGTAGAAACAAATGAGCTACAGGTGTGCCTTGTTTTGTTTTGGGTCTCATTTGGATTATTATGGGTTACATCAAATATATTTCAAAAAGTTTGTAGTAGATCATCCCAATAAACAGATTTCGAGTTTCTAGGAAGCATCAGACATTTATTTGATGGACACACAAGGGACAAAATACGGTTTCTAGGATGTCCTCCTGGAGACTCAACACCTTCTGAGTAAATCCCCCTATTCCAAAGCTGTTCTCTACCCCCTCTCTTCCACGGGAAGAAGTTAGTCACGTGGAGGGAAACTGGATTCCTACAGTGAGGTGGAAAACACCGAGATAGCTACCCAGACAGAGGCACTCTGCAGGAAAATGTGGCTCTGATCCTTAGAAAGAAAGTAAACCTACAGAGTGCCAAGCTGGGTCCCGAGCCATGAAATCCCACCAATCACCATCTAAAGTGTTTTTCCTACTAAGCTGATCCATGCTTAAAGCTAACACATCATCTTCCTTTTCTTCATCTCCTCAAATAACCCTCTTTTATGAACTAGATTTCTAGTTCATTGATTTAATTAACAAATCTTTATTGAGAACTTAACTACAGGCCAGGGCACTGTGTGAAGGGCAGAGGTAAAAATGAGGGATAGTCCTTGTCTATCTGCCCTCACATTTTACTAACAAACAAGCAAACAAATAGAAAGTAACCAAACAAATGGCTAAACACATAACATATTATTAGATGAGGAAACATAGTAAGAAAAATTAAATAGAGTAAGGGGAAAGGGAGGAACGGAGTAGTCAGAGAAGGCCTTTCTAACACAGGTACATTTTAGGAATCTCTGTGAACCTACAGGAACTTTGCGGGAGAGTAATATTGTCATGTTTTATGTATTGGCTGAAAATACCAATTTTCTAAACTACAAAGGTAAAATAAATGTGTGGAGCGGCAAGATAGGGACTGAAAGTGAGGGAGCAAGCAGGTAGATAACCTGGAGGAGAAGGTTCGGGTTGGAGAAACTGGCAATGGAAAGGCCTTATGTGGGATTTTGCTGGCCTTATTCAGGGAACAGCAAGGACATGTGTGTGGCTGGAGAAAGTGAGCAGGGGGGACAATGGGCAGAAATGGCTCTTTGGGAACTACAGGTGTCTTTTGCTCCTCCCACCCTTTCCTGTATTTGGTTATCTTTTCTAAAGGGTGATTCTCTGAAATCACCCTCCTGCTGCTTCTCTCTGATCTCTCACCCAAATTCAGGCTCCATTCACTTTATGCCTGGATTACTGAAGAGCATGCTAACTGGCCTTCCAAACTCCTGCAGCAGCTTCTATTGCTCTAATCACTTTACTCTAAGCTAGATTAGTCTTCCTAGAGCTTTGCTTTCATCCTGTCTCTTCCTCCCTTGCATAAAAATAGCTTAACGTTACCTATAGGATAAAGCAGCAGCTCCTTAACACACCCCACCTCCATTCCTGCCTCAGTCTGCCCTGAGCTTCATCTTCCTGTATCTCTCTGTTCCCATCTTCTCAACTCTAGTGACCACCACTCATCATGCCATATACCCTTGGTCTTCACTCTCAAGCCTTGAAGCCCAGCCTATGACCACTTTAGCCTATTCTGAGTAACCCATCCCAAAAAAGATCTCCTCCTCTCTTGAACAGCTGGCACACTAAGTCATAAATATATCTCCAACTTACCACTTACTATACAGCAATATATAAGGCCCATAACTTTATTCTCTAGACCTAGCCCCCCTCCACATTAGTCTAAGTTCATTGAGGGTGTGAACCATGTCTTCTACATTCTTTACATCATTTGAATGCCATATATATATATACATATATATATATATATATATATGTATATATACATGCCTCTAAAATCTCATTGTTAAGTAGCAAGGTTTCCAACAAGAAACTCAAGTAGAAATCATTTCACCTTTGAGTGCCTGATGGCCTTGCCAAGCATTGCCCAACGGAACTGAACTGCCTGGACAATATTTTATGTGTGGTCTTTGAAGTTAGCACCTGCCAGGGTCTTTGAAGTCCTATCTTGCAAACTCATAATAATCATAATTAAGTTAAAAATAAGAGATGCAAGAATTCTGTACTCAAATCATATTTCACCTGATTTCAGCAAGATGAGGCACTGGAAGGGAAGGGTGGGTGTGTAGGTAGATGGGAGGGGTTGGGTGGCAAATCATTAACTTTGCCTTTCCTCTTCCCTTTATTCCTGGAGAGCCTGTCTCTGTGTTTACACCATCCATGGGAAGGTTGGGGAGGAGACTGGCTCATAGTGACAGTAGGTAGAGGCCTTACCTGACATGGGAGGCAGAGGCTCCAGGACCCTCCCAGTCTTCCCACCAGCTAAAGCCTGGAATCCCTTTATTATTGGCTAATTTGCAGCTTTCTTCCTTCTCTGTGAACCTGTAGGACTTTTGAGGAAAGCTAATTCTTGAAGCTGTCATGTATATGTGAGGGCAAAGGTTGAAATTTCCTGGCTTATCGGGCCTGGCAGGGCTAAGAGGGGACTGAAGCAAACACCTGCAGTGAACTCCAGCTGCGCAGAGCTGTGCAGTGTGGGCCACTGCTACCAAGCCTTCCGACCTTTCCAAAGAAGCCAAGAAGCCACATCTTTATGTGAAGTCCCCTCCCCCAACTTTTTGACATTGACCACTAACTCTGGCTCGATGCAACACTGTACAGACCAGACCAAACGCACCCACAGGCCAGCAGTGAAACGCATCAGCACGCGTGTCTCAGTTCAGTGCATGGGAGAAGTGAGGGTAGAGCCCGCAGCCACCTGGTCACAAAGGCAGGAGTGAAGGGCAGTGCTTCAAGAGAATCTGAAGGTCTGAGCGTGAGTAGAGCAACTCTGCTAAAGGTAGGCTCTGCAACAACTTGCCTGGGCACCAGCCTGCACAGGAGAGGAAGGGCCCACACAAGGAGCCTCCAGAGGGTTTCTGAGCAGCAGCTT